>NC_052475.1:18527502-18603274 GCF_009730915.1 Dioscorea cayenensis subsp. rotundata | reverse complement strand
TTTTTTTATAATGCAAGTAATTGTCGTTGTGACCCCCTTCTCAACAAAAACACTAACACATAATGCATAATATAAGTATATTATATTCTAAGCAAAACAAAAACAATTACAAATAGAAATATTATAAGGACATGTTAGATATGATAGAAGATTACTCTGCATTTATTGGTGCCAAATGCACTTTGTCATTCGGATTTAGAGGGTAGGGTAGTGCCACGCTAGGCCCTCTACTACTTGATTTAGTAGACCCATCATTTTCACTCATCAAAAGTCCACCACAAACAGGGTTAGAAGGGGTATGGTTGCTATTAAAAATTTCAGCCATACAAAATTCCATCGGTATTTTGTCGGTAAATCCGTTGGTAAAAGAAAATATTACCGACGGAAACTAGTCCGTCGGAAAAGTGCCGTCGGTATTGGACTGTTTTCTTGTAGTGTCATTCACACTTATTTTCTTAATTGGAGGTTCCCATGACATTGTCTGGGGTAATTAATATTAGGGGCTTGCCCCTAATAGAAGTCATGAATATGCAATCACCTAAAAATATAAGAATGATTTAAATTTGATTTGTGATCCATGCTTATTAACTGGTTAACCCTAATTAAAGGCCGGGTGAAAAGAAAGGAGTCCACAATAATATTTTTAATTATTTCGTAAAAATATAACTAAATTATGCATAAATATTTATTAAATTTGTTTAAAAATAAATCATATAAATAGCATTTATGAGATTATATTTTTTTAAAAAAATATTGCTAATATTTATAGGTTTAAATTTAAAATTTTTAATCATTATTTTTAAAAATACATAAATATTTATAAAATATGGGATTGTATCCATTTCACAATCCATTTCTATTATTAAAAACGAATTTAGCAGCGGACAATTAATGTATTTATTCTATTAAAAAATTATTTTTTATTTTTAAAAATAACTAAATTATGCATAAATATTTATTTAATATGTTTAACAAATTTATTATATAAATAGCATTTACAGTTATTAAGAATAGTTACTTTTGAAAAATAAAATAAATATATGTTTTCTAAATGTATGGGATTAGGATTTTATGAATATAATATAAAATATTTTTAAAAAATAATAATTGCATAGTAAAAATTTAAGTCTGTAATTTTTAAATTATATTTTTAATTAAATTCTTGTTGATATAAATAAAAAAAATCTTTTTTCATACAAGAAAAATGATTTAGTAGTTAGCCACTGTATGACTTGCAGTTATACATCGGATATAAAATTCGGATTTGTATAGTTGTAGCGGCTTTCCATGATTTATCCGCCGTAATAGTTCAATATACCAAAAATAACAACAAATACAATAAATATTCAATTTTGGCTAATAATTTCACAAATTCAACTAAAAATTGACATTCATAAACACAAACACTCGAAAATGTAAAATTAACATTAAATTTGATAACATATATCTACAAAAATTGTGAGGTAAAATCCAAACTATTTTCTGTATAATTCCCTTTCAATAAAAGAATTGCAATTCATTATTACTATTTGTCTTTAAGGTTGCCAATGTATTCGAAACTCACATAAGAAATAACCGAGCCATTTGGAGCAACTCTCAGCCTAATAGATGTCGAGTTAAGACCTTTTGGAAAAGCCATCTACAAGAATATTAAAAAAATTAGTCAATTAGAAGAGTACAAAAGAAATAATTCTTAGCTAAAATAAGGGGTGTTTGACTATCTTAGACTAGAACCTCATGTGTCAAGCTTTAGCACTTATGTGGTGGATCATGTTGTTGTGGTGACATTTGCCAAGTGCCTAATTAAGGCTATCATGATAAGCAATACGCGTAACAATACAAGGATTTTCATGATAACCGAGGATTAAGCAACATTGGAGTTTATATGTAAAGCTTTTACTTGTCAAAGTAAAAACTTTGTATTGAATTTACAGGGGGTGTAAAAATCCTATGAGGGTACCGCACTATGGCTAACTATCAAAATGGGTACCACACTTCAATTTGTATCTTTTTGGATACCACACTTTAATTTCTTTTCGACGGGAGGGTATTTGCCCATTTCCAATAAGAAATTGTTGATGTGGCCGCCGGAATGTCCACGTGGCATGCATTTTGACAGCTCATTTGCTGATGTTGATGCGCCAGCGAGGATGTTTTAATCCTCGTCAACCGATTTGTGTCACGCCAGCCCAATTTACATGCCAACTCAGCATCCCGCCCTCTCTTCTCCCTCATCTTCTTCCCCTATCCTCTTTTCTCATTGTCCATCCCTTGGTTTTTTCTTCTTCTTCTTCTTCTTCTTCTTCTTCTTCTTCTTCTTCTTCTTCTCCTTCTTCTTCAATGCTCAGACGGAAAGACATAATCACTACAATTCCTAGAGACAAATTGTAGTGCTTGCGAGGTTTAGGTTGCACAACATGGAGGTTGATTGGGCGATTAGGCATGCATACCAAGGAGAACTTGAATACCATAAGTCTTCCTCCTCCACTACTTTAAAAAGCTAAGGAAGCAAGTATGGTTGTATGTGGATGGTGATATATTGAGGGAATATAAGTTTAGTTTGAAAAATTGGTTCCAATATATTTTGGGTTGACAATCGCCCTTGTGTAAGTGGGTATCTTGGAACTATAGTTGATTTGAGAGGTTTTGTGATTGTTTTGCTTCGATTTATGCCATCCAGAATTAGGGTTTTCTAGGGTTTCCATTAATGAATTTAGCATATATCTCTATAATGAGGTTTTCCAGGTTTTGCGTAAAAAGAATTTAACATCTATGTAATGAGGTTTTCCAGGCTTTCCAAAAGAAGAATTTAGCATGTATATAATGAGGTTTTATTCATTACAGAGATGCTAAATTTTTTATGTGGAAAACCATCTCTATAATGAGGTTTTATTCATCTCTGTAATGAGGTTTTTTTCATGTTTTCTAGGTTGATCATCTCTGTAATGAGGTTTTTATTCATCTCTGTAATGAGGTTTTTCATGTTTTCTAGGTTGATCATCTCTGTAATGAGGTTTTTATTCATCTCTGTAATGAGGTTTTTTCATGTTTTCTAGGTTGATCATCTCTGTAATGAGGTTTTTATTCATCTTTGTAATGAGGTTTTTCATGTTTTCTAGGTTGATCATCTCTGTAATGAGGTTTTTATTCATCTCTGTAATGAGGTTTTTCATGTTTTCCAGGTTGATCATCTCTGTAATGAGATTTTTATTCATCTCTGTAATGAGGTTTTTCATGTTTTCCAGGTTGATAATCTCTGTAATGAGGTTTTTATTCATCTCTGTAATGAGGTTTTTCATGTTTTCCAGGTTGATCATCTTTGTAATGAGGTTTTTATTCATTATAGAGATGATCAAGTAATGAATAGTTTATCTTTTATGAAGTTAGCATCTTTGTTGTGATAATATGTTTTGGTATGCACCATCCTTATAATATACATCTCTTTATTTTGCCCATTATGAATTTAGCCAATTTGATGATTAGCATGTTTGTTGTGATAATATGTTTGGTATCCATTTTGATATTTGAGTTTGTAATAGTCTATTTATTGACTGTCATTATTCTGCATGATGAATCTAATCTATGCAATGGTTCACACTCGAATTTGGTATACCTTAGCCATCTCAAATGTCTACATTATATCTGATATATACTTAATCATCTTTGTTTCTATCATTTTGATTGCACTATGTGTGGGTGATTAACAAACATGTTAACATTTCTATTTCAGCACATAATTTAGAGTATTTTACAGTTTGCATGTATTATAGTAATGGTGAACTGTACCTAGTGGGCTGAATATAAAATAGCAGGGTATGTTGATTACCTTTGTGCTGATAAAATTTCTTATCTAGAGATTATTAACATGGCAAAAGAGTTCAATTTACATGTGGAGGGTGCTACTTTTTGGTGGATGGAAGTAAATGAAAGAATAAAGTGTCTGCTAGAAGTAAAAAAAAGACTTGCATGCTCTTTCATTGACAATGAAGGTTGATCGTAGCATATGAATGCTTATGTCAAGGTATTTGGAGAATGATGGTGTATCACAAGTAGAATTTTGACCAAGAAACATTGTTGAGTCATACACTGTTATTGGGCCAAATGACAAAAGAAAAGAAATAGAGGACGAAAGTGATTCAGAGGGAAATGAATTTCATGAATCTAATTACAACTTCCATAGTGATGAACTTGAAGACCCTCCAGAGGAAGACCCTGATAATGAAGATCCTGAAGAGGAAGATCTTGAAGAGGAAGTTCCTGTAGAGGAGGAAAATTTAACAATTGTTGTTGAGGATGGTGCAACAGAAATAGTGGGAAAGGAGGCTGCCACTAATTTTGATCATGAGAATTCAAATATTGCTGACTCTGAAAATTTGAAATCTTGCTTTAGCACTGATGAGGAAGATTTAGATCGTACAAGGCCCAAGTATGCTGAGTTCGATGAGGAATCAGACATGAAGGAACCTGAATTCAAAATTGGTATGAAATTTAGAAGCTTTAAACAATTCAAGGAAGCTGTCAAGAACTATGGGAAAAAAAAATAGGTGTGTAATGAACTTCAAGCCAAACAACAATTATAAGTGCAAAGCTTTTTGCAAACAAGGATGCCCTTGGTATTTGTGGTGTTCCCCCATGTATAAAGGTAAAAACACTGTTCAAATTAAGTCTGGTAATTTGAAACATGAATGCACAAGAGATCATAATATTAGGCATGTAAGTGCAAAGTGGATAACAACCAATTGCTTGGAACAATTTAGAGCTAATCTATCTTGGAAGGTTGTGGGCATTATCCAAGCAGTCAGGCTTAACCAACAAGCTGAAATGGGCAAACTTAAAGCATGGAGGGCCAAGAGCATTTCTCCCAGGTGAATACTTTTTTTTTTTTTACTCTCTGTTTATATGTTTATTAATCATAATATACATATCAAACTATAAGTTATAATAAAGATCTCTGTTTATACTTGCTTAAGCATAAGAGATTTGACCTTGTATTTTTTCCCCATTCAAGGATGGTGATGAACAATCCCAAATTGCTAGGGTATATGACTATAGTTTGGAATTATTGAGAACTCATCCGAACTTAATAGTGAACGTCAAATGTAATGAAGGAGTTTTTTCAGGTATGTATATGTCTAGTTGCCAATTATAGTTATATTCTAAAATTGAACTGTCTATAACTAATTTGAGTTTATGTTATTCAACTTTGTAGGCATGTATGTTTGTTTAGGTCCACTAAAAGCTGGATTCTTGGAGGGTTGCAGGCGCATAATTTCCTTAGATGGTTGCTTCTTAAAGGGCTTATATGGTGGCCAGTTACTTTCAGCTATAGACATAGATGGTAATAACAGCACATATCCCTTGGTATGGGTGACGGCATGCAAGGAGAATAATGAAAATTGACAATGGTTCTTAGAGTTGTTGGCTCAGGACATAGGAATAAATGAGAACTGTGAATGGGCATTCATGACAGACAGACAAAAAGTAAGTGTATTTTACTTCTAAAGCTACTTATACTTTTATACTCATTGATTGTCCAAGGTTGACTGGTGATTAAATACAAAAATGATTGTCCTACCATGTCAAGGGTACTATATCTTCAATGATTGTTTATTCATGTCCTGCTATATATATTGTTTGTCCTACCAATTTAATTTATATGTTCAATATATATACATTAATGGCATGTCCTGCCAATTAAATTTATATGTTCAATGAATATACATTAATGGTATGTCCTACCAATTATATTTAGGGTTTTTTTACTTGCATAACCATGTAAAATGATGAATTTTCTTAAATACCCTCATAAAAATGATATTTGCTTGTATACCCCTACAAATCAATTATATTTGCTTATACACCCCTATGGTTAAGTTGACTCTTAATGGTGGTAAATCAATGGATGGAATAAGGGTAAATTACTAAAATTGGTTATATACCTCTCTAATTTTTTTTCTTATTTTGTAGACATTACTCATTTCATTCAACAAACAACCAATATGGGTTTGTTAATATACCCATCAAATTTTTATTATATTTATAGACTTTTTAAATTATTTAAATTATAGACAACCAATGTAATTTTTTTTATATACGCTTTAATTATTTTTAAAAATTATTAAAAATAATGAATTTTTGAGTAAATTCATATTTTTAAGGTTTTTACAAACATCTCTAAAAAATTTTACATTATCACATGGTCTTTACAAACACAACAAAAATAGGTAAAAATTATGACATGTAACAATATATAATAAATAATTTCAAACACCTACTCAAAATATGATCACATATGAAATTTATAGGCAAATAAGTCCAATAAATTTTTTTGAACATCCATCCAATATCAAGTTTTTTACCATTAAGTTGTCTAAAGGACATCAAATTTTTTGAACAAACAAGTTCTCCATAAAATTCTTTAAAAAAAATTACCTAAAACTCCAACTGTTTTTAATATCAACTAAAATAATACATATGTTCATTAATGCAAAAGCACATTAAACTTCTAAAAAACAACAATCTCCAAATGACACAAATAACAACCTCAAACTCCATTCTCAACATCAACCTGAAAAATGGAGATGAATTTGAAATTATAACTTTAAATGAAATCATTATAGGAAAGACAACATAAAGAAAGAATGAAACTCATAATCAATAACTAACATGAAAATATACATGTTTAAGTATCAATTGTAGAACATCCAACTCATTGGTTTTGATCCTTCCTTTTAATTTTCCCAGTAGTCATTGGTGTTTGACCCGCCGATGATGAACACGATTGGAAGGTCCTATGAGTAAGCTCCGGTGACTGTGTTGATCACGCTAAGACATCTGATGGTAAAGGTAACGACACATGCGCAGATGTCAGGACGTCGGGTGTTGCCAGTGTTGAGATGGTCCAATAGAGTTAGGTTGAAACCTCCGGGGATGGCATAGACGTCTCTGACACTGATTTGAAAGAGTCGGCGAGTGAGATGGCATGGCTTGAAGGGATTGGTGATAAGTGCTTGTGTGATATGAATGCGAAGCATTCTTTCCTTATGTTGAGCATTACTTTTCTCAGTGTTTTTTTACATTAATATGTGTTTTTTTATATTACTTTTTATGCGGGTATGGTTGTGAGGTCGAGTATGAAGGAAATAGGCCAATGTGGATCATAATGCACCTATTTTGGAGAAGATCTTGCTAAGGTTCAAACGCGAAGACATAGGACAGGTGTGAGATGCTAGAGTGTGTGCCAACCTCCTCGCATTCGAAAGTGAGTACATCCATTTGAGGGGCACAAAGGCAATCACACTCGAGCATTCCGCCTTATGCATATAAGAACAGAGCTTCACCAACATATATATCATTGAAGAAGCAAGTGATTCACGACGTGAACGTGTGCCCGCTTACGCTATCCCCGATGAAAATATGGAATTGGGAAGTTATTCAGTCGGTCGAAGAGCATGTGAAGAGCAAATCGTGAGCAAAGACTGCTCACACCGTCACGAGAAACCAGAGAAACAGAGAATCCACACGGGCGGTGGAAATTATCCACGCCTGCGTGGAAATTCCGCACGGGCGTGTATCGTCCCACGCCCGTGGAGTTGCCCGATTCCAAACCCTCATTTAAAGCCGATTCAGCCCTCGATTTTGGTATTCTTTTCTCCATCTTTTTCCCCAACTTACGTAGAGGGCTTCGGCTAGGGTTTCGAGGGTATTGCCAAGGTTTTGAGAGGTTCTACTGGCTATGACATCGTGATTCCATTAGGAAGAAGGTTGGTAGGGGAGCTTCGATCGAGGCGCATCCTATACCGGACGAAGGAATCCTTGGACGACTAGTAGAGGACTTTCCACAAGACCATCGACACTGACCATCGAGGGGTTTCTTTATGGATTCATTTCTTTTTACATTCGATTTCTTTTGATTGTACTTAGCTCCATGGAGAGCGAAACCCCTAGTGGGTACTTGGGTGATTGTGAACCCAGGATGTATTCGTTTCATTGAACTTCTTTATTATGCTTCCAATAAATTAATGTTTATTATGAGTTACAACCTTGAATGCTTGATTGTATGAACATTTCCCCTAGAGTGACACTAGGGTTGAGAGTTCTTGTTGGTAACCTTGTAAGTGAGTGACACACCACGAGCGTTAGACAAAGCTAGGTTGGAGAGGGTTGAGAGGGTGAGTCGAGAGGTACAGAGCGCCCCTTTCCCTCCCGACGTGATAGATTCTACCTCGTTCCTCGAGTTCTTTGCGCCATAATAGAGTGAATGGTCTAAAGGGATGAACCTCCACTGGGGCCTAGTTGCGCGTGCAATGGAGTGAAGCGTTGAGGTGATCTTAGTATCTAGGGCTTAATTGTGCGTGGCTAGGGACCTTCCGCCTGGACCAAAGGATTAGGTCTAAATCTAGGAAGAGATTTATCACTTGGAATCCCTAGAGTTCATTGCAACTCTATGCGAGTAGCAGTGTTGAGATTGTTCGATTTCTCCTCGGGACATGTATAGAGTTAGGCATAGTTGACCTTAGATTTGGGACTATGTATGTAAGGATTTCCACGACTCACCATTGCATCGGTTAGGAAGCATAATAGAAGGTTCTTGCACTTGAAACGATTAACCTAGGTGAAGCATGATCCGAGTACCCCATCTTTATCGATTGCCTTGCCTCCTCCTTACTTTTTGCTCTCTTACTTGTTGCTTTTTAATTCTCGAGAATTGAATCATTATCACACTTATCATTGTTGATACTCCACATAGCTAAGAGTCGAATTAAGTGTCTTTACTCCCTACTCCCTGTGGATTTGACCCCGCTTACCCGGGATTATTACTTCGACAAACCCGTGCACTTGCGGGATATAAGCAAGGGGACCTTGTCAATTGGTGAGAAGGGAAACTCAAAAGATGGCGGCTGAGTGGTTGAGAAGTTTGGGAATTTTTCTCAGATGGCTTAGGTTGGATGATGTTAAGGATAATTGGGTAATTTTGTTAAGTTGGGTTAAGTGGGAACTATGGTTAATTCCATAAACCCTAATGGTGGCTAACGGTAACTAACAACATGGATATATAAGTAAAAAAAGTTAGTTTTATAGGGGTATGCAAGCAAATAGTATTTTTATGGGGGTATTTAAGTAATTTCATGGGTTTGCAGGGGTATACAAGCAATTTTCCCTTATATTTATATGTTCAATGAATATTTATATATTATATGTCCTGCCAATTATATTTGTATGTCCAATTATATTTATATTGTCTTTGTATGCCCTGCTATCTTCTATGTCCTGGTATGTCCTGATAAATCTTGTATGACTGCTAATTGAGTTTTTTTTTTTGGTGTATGTTTTGGTGTCTGTCCTGGTCTCTTTTATTTATTGGCTATGATGTATGAAATAGGAAAATTATAACATAGCCTCATACCTGCTATTGAACACTTATTCCCAAAAAGTGAGCATAGATTTTGTGTGAGGCACATCCACACAAATTTTTAAAAAAATTTAAGGGAATGGGTCTTAAGGATCAATTATGGGCATGTGCTAGGTCTAGCTACATTTCAGCTTTCGAGAAGGCAATGGAAAATCTGAAAATGATGTTTGTGGGTGCATATGAATATATGAAAAAGATAGACCCAAAACATTGGAGTCACTATAAGAGTTAAGATTTTTAGTGACAACGTTTTTTGTGTTACCCAGTTTTTTTGCCACAAATATTAGGTTTTTTGTGTCAAAAAAGATAATCGATTCTATTGTTTAACTTGATTGTGATAACTTATATTTTTGTCACTATTATAGTGGCAATTGTGACAATTTAGTATATGTCATGATTAAATTATCACTATTAATATATTAACAGTGGCGAAATTTCTTTTGTGTCCAATGTTCATTACTAAAAGCATACAATATTTTATATAAAAAATTTCTTGATAAGAATGATGTATAATTGTGACAAGAAATATTATCGTTGTTATAATTTTTTATTTTTATTACGAAAAGTGTTCTTCGTCACTCAACATATATTCTCTATTACAATAATTTTGTCACAAAAAATTCAACTATTTAGTGCTCACTAAATATTGCCAAAAAAAGTTAAATTTCTTAACTATGTTATTGGGTTTTTTATACTAAAAAAGTTAATTGATACAATAATTTGGATTCGTTGTGACATCTAATTATTTTGTCACTGTTATAATTTCAATTGTGATAATTTAGTATCCATCACAATTATACATCTTATCTTTTGTGTCAATAAATTTTGGATATAAAAATATTCAAATTTGTAGTATATATAGTTGTAAAATTATATTGTTAATAAAATTTTAAAAAGCCTATCTTTTCCTACCCAATCTCAAAGGTTATGTATAGATTTTTTACGTAATTATAGATAAAATTTAAAATGTTTTTAAAATTAAAATTTAACATGATTTTATCAAACAAAATTATTATTTATAAATTCTTCAAAATAACCTATTAGATACTAAAAATTTTTGTTCTATTACACCAAAATATTAACCAATTGAAACATTTAAGTAACTATGCCCAAATACTAAATCATATCATCATTACATTGGTGTAGCCCCTGTATCTACAATACGAAGAAGAATATTCCATATATATATATATATATATATTCATCAATCATTTACCAAATAAATAACTATTTTTCACATTACAATACCAAAAGTAACCAAAAAAATTATATTTAAAGATAGTAAAAATATAGGCCTGGCTTTCTCCACTCTAGTTTAAATATACCATATAAATTATTCGTGTACTGCAAGAATTACAACATTATGATTTTTCACTATAATTATCAATCATTTTGTCACAAATGTGAAGTTTTTTGTGATAAAAATAATTAACATCATTGTTTAAGTTAATTGTGATGATTTTTTTGTCACTAAAACTATTATAATTGTGATGATTTAGAATCTCTCACAATTACTATTTTTTGAGTTCACATTTTTTGTCACAAAAAATTCAAATATTAACGTCTATTAAATGTTGTCACAAAAAACCCAACATATTTTAGGATCAAATTCAATATGTGTGTCTATATATATATATATATATATATATATATATGTAAACGTTTTTTTTAAATAAAAGGTATTCAAATTTTAAAAATATTTGTAAAAATATGAGATAAAAATTGATGTAAAAAAATATTATCCAATTTTATTGTTTTGCAAGTTGTTATTGTTTACCCAATCCTCAAAATTAATATTTTAAGGGATAGAAAACAAGCTTTTAATTTAGATTATACCTAGGATCTAAAGTATTAGAGAAAATTTTAAAAAAATTTAAATTAAATAGAGATTTACCAAATCTCACAAAACAAAATCTAGATAATATAAATTTTTTTAAAAAAATTAAAATTTAAAAAGATATATAAAAAAAGTGAAGCCTTGAGTAATTATGTGCTTATGGAGATCAATGGCAATGGTTCGGCTTCATTTGATTTGGAGAATTAAAGTGACTCAACTTGCTCTTGATATAAAGGTACATGTTATTGATGGTCACAAGATTTGTTTATTTTTCTTTTCTTAAATTCTTTTGCTTAGTTTATGCAATGGATAAGTGATAATTATTATTTTTTGCTTTATCTTTTTTAATCTTCAAAGTTTGGTTTATTGAATTTTTTTCAATGATGGCTGTTTATTAGTGTTTTCTTTTTCGATACTTTGAATCTTAGGTTCAAGCTCATTATAAAAAATATGTTATTTAGATTTTGATTATGTGATTTTCCTTTTTTTTTATGATTTTTTATCTATTAAAAATTACAAAAGGCAAATATAACATGGAACTTATATTGATTGAGAAGAAATAATGGTATGAAAGTTGTAATTAAATTAGAATTTTTTAATTTTTAAAATTATTTCATTAGATTCTTATTTTTCCCCTAAATGTGCAGAATAAGAATCAAGGAAAGGGAATAATATTAAACTCCCTAATAAAAGAGTCAAATTCTAGCAGAAGTTGAGGCTGAAAAACAAAATAGAAGATTCAAATGCTTAAATGAATACTTCATCTCCAAATTTAGGATACTTTTATAATCTTTCTTTTTTCTCTTTTCAGAAGGATAATTTTATAATTGTATTTTGGATATTACAATTTCCAATTTTATACATTCAAAATTTAAATTTTGTATATTTTGATGATATTTATTTATTTATTTATTTATCATATAATATTAAATACTTTATCTTCTTGTGTGACAATATTTTTGCTACTAAAAATTTGTTTTTACAAAAGTATCTAAAATATAACTTTATATTTATCAAAAATAATTTATTATATTAGTGACAAAATTAGCGTAACATAATTTTTATTTTAGTGACAACATTATTTTTAAATTAATAATTTTATTTATGACAATAATAAACACATAACAATATCTCAAAGTAATATTAGTGACGAAGTATTGGTCACCAATAAAAAATTACTATTGACCAAAAATTTATCACTATTGTATTTTTTCTGTGTCAACAATATTGTTACAATAAAATATATTATTGTGATGGCTTATTCGTCACAATTTAGAATTTTTCTTGTGTCAACAAAATTGACACAATAGAACAAATTATTGTGAGCAATTTACTCATCACAATTAAAAAATTATTGTGTTAACAAAATTGACATAAATAAATAAGATAAGTGTAGCCATATAGCTTTGTCACAAATATTAAATTTTTTAGTGTCGTGAAATTGGTCACAAAAATATGGAGTAATTGTGGCCATTTGTCTTGAATGGCCACTCTTGTATTAGTATCGGAGGTATTAGTGACGGGAGGTGATGACTTCTAAAATTTGCTACTATTACTAATTGTGTCTAAAATTGTTGTTTTTAGTGATAACTTTTGTTATCACTAAAAAATACAATTTGTTGTAGTGAGTAAGTCTCATTTCCAAACTCAATTCAAATGTGACATGCTGTTGAACAGTTTATGTGAGTGTTTTAACAGTTATATATTGGAGGCTAGAACAAAGGGCATAATCACAATGAATGAAATGATTAGAACAAAGCTAATGGTTAGGATTCAAAAAAGAAGAGATGCAATGGAGAAATGTAAAACCATACACTGCCTTAGGATTCTCAGGAAGTTGAAAAAATTGAAGGAAATGAGTAACATGTATTATTCACATGGTCTGGAGGGGATGAATATCAAGTTATGGGGTAAGATGGTCAATTTGTGGTTGACATTAAAGAAAGAAATTGCACTTGTAGAAAATGGCAGCTAGCAAGAATTCCTTGTAGTTATGTAATTTCAACAATTTACTACAATAAGGATAGACCAGAGAACTGCTTGGATGAATATAACAAAGTGACCATTGTCCTTAAAACATATAGACATATTCTACACCCAATACAGGGTAAAGACTGTTGGCCTAAGAGTGATCTAACCACCATCCCCCTCTCATGTCCACCTAAGCCAATGAAGAGAGGTAGGAGACCTTGCTTAGAAGAAGAAAGGCAGATGAGCAAAATGTGGGCTTGACCAATAGCAGAGTATGCAAGAAAGGTATTGCAATGAGATGCAGTATTTGTAGAAAGCCTGGCCATAACAAGAGGTTCCATGGTGTGTAGGTGTGTTCAATTTTAACATTCTTGTAATTTATTTATTTTTTTCCCTATGACTTGGACATATTTGTCATGCTTTTAGGGGGATAAAGAGGCAAATGAATAGACCAATGGGCATTCAGTTGGGACAGTGAATGATGCCAATGTGAGATTTTTTCCTAATGAATAAATTTAGATTTTGCAATTGTGGAGATTAATTAATTTTGTTATGCTTACTAGAGTAAAAGCAATGATCCTATGGCAACCATTGACCCCCAGGTTCTTCATGATCATTTTGTTCAGGTTTATCATCAAGTTTCTTTTGTAATTTTTTTTCCTTGCATCCAATTGTATGCCATGAAAATAATTAACTTGCTATGGCCATTATAAGGTTGATCTCCTCAATAGAAACATCGAAACTATTGACCTCCCATAACAGGTTGCAGTAGAAGCTGTATCACAGGTTAGTTTAAATGCTTCAACATCTATGCTATTTTGTTTATTGGGATTGCATATATTAACAAAAGTATATCTGTTCAATTCTAGGTTGCTGACACATGTGAGGAGGCTCCTATTGGGCAAACAAGTAAAGATAAATAAATTGGCAACCAAGGGAGTCAAAAGGAATGCTAATGTTGTGAATGATAGATGGTCTCCTGTTTCATCAAATTCATATGAGATTGGCAACCAAGGGAGGTAAAGTGAAAGTCAAGTAAATCAGCCTTAGATACAAAAAACACCATCAACCTCAAGAATTAATGTACCATGACCTCCTGTGAATGTTAAAGATGGGGCTACTTCAAAGAAGAAAAAAATATGGATGCCACTTGGTGCTAGAGGGTCTACAGTTTCTGGTGGTACCCAATGAGCATAATGACACTTGGGCAAATGCATGTTGCCAATTTTTGTGAATGTTATCAACAATGTCCTAGTGGTAGAACATTTGGAGTATTTAAAAACACTTTTTTTGGTTTCTTTAATGTTAAAATTTTGTGATTGTACAGAATTAATGGGTTTGTGCAAAGCTTGAAAATTGTACAAACATTGAGTACTTTCATTATGTGAAAGTTTTGTAGCATGTCTTCTTTGTTATAAACAAAACATGTAACTTTTGTGATGCTTGTCTTAATATTGCTGCATCATATTGTCACTTTGATTGCTGCAAATTATTTATAGGTGTTCACATACACAATTTCTGTTGGCATTCAGAATTCCACAAATTATACAGGTGTTCAAATACTCAATTTCATACTACTGCATCATGTTCCCATTCAGATTTCTACAAATTATATACAGGTGTTCACATACACAATTTCTGTTGGTATTCAGATTACTGCAAATTATACATGTGTTCACATACACAATTTCATATTGTTGCATCATGTTGGCATTCAGATTTCAAGCATATTTTTAAACAATTTATTTTTTAAATATTGATGTGCTTCTTTACAAATTCAGCATTGATATAAAATCTTTATTAAAATGACAACCTTACTACAACACTATACAATCAATAAACCCCTACAACATCAAAATGAAACCCTATTCTAAAAATAACCTTCATCAATGGATGAAAACTTGTTACAACATTCACATAGAATTAGAAATATCTTGGTGCTGATATAGAGAAAGGGAGATCTTGTTACAACATTCACATAGAACTAGAAATATCTTGGTGTTGATACAAAGAAAGGGAGATAGATAGACAGAGAGATAGAGGAGGCTTATGCAATCGAAGAAGACAATCTCCGACAATCCTTCAGGTGTTGTAGTGATTATGTCTTTCGGTCTGAGCATCAAAGAAGAAGAAAGAGAAGAAGAAGAAAGGAGGAGGAGAATAAGGAGGAGAAAACTAGGGGATGGACAATGAGAAAAGACGGGCAGGCGAAAAAGATGAGGGAGAAGAGAGAGCAGGATGCTGAGTTAGCACGTAAATTGGCTGGCGTGGCACAAATCGGTTGACAAGGATTAAAACATCCTCACTGCCGTGTCCACACCTGCAAATGAGCTGTCAAAATGCATGCCACGTGGACATTCTGGCGGCCACATCAACAATTTCTCATCGGAAATGAGCTGGTACCCTCCCGTCGAAAAGAAATTAAGTATGGTACCCAAAAAAGACATGAATTGAAGTGTGGTACACATTTTGATAGTTGCCCTATAGTTTGGTACCCTCATAGGATTTTTACCCATTTACAGAGACATGATCCTATAGTGCACTATCTCCCTGAATTAACAAATTATGGAATTAAATTGAAACACACCTCACTATATACTATTGGGAAAAAGGAAAGCAGAGGAGGCCAAATCCTTTCTTGCTTGAATGAATAAGAGAAACAATAATTTCTTGTCTAAAAACACAATATAGAGATCACAAAATATCACACAAGCAACACACAATTTTTAACTTGGAAAACTTCTTCCAAAAAAGAAGGATAAAAACCACTGGACCTCTCTCTGGTACAAAAGCAAGGCTCCACGAACAACCATCATAAAAGAGAAACACAAGACTATGGAGAGATAAATTAGGGTTGTAGTTATTGCAATAAAAGAAAACCTTTATGACCTCAAAAAACGATCACCACCGTTCAGAATAAACCTCCAAATGTCTTCTAAATCTGAACAAAAAGATTAGCCAAATTAGACCACGGATGCTATGTTGATCATGAAGTTAGATCAAATTCACTGAAGCAGAAATACAACCTAGAACACCTTCTATTCAGAAAGCTCTAGTCCGAAAAACCGACCGTCAAAATGAGATCTTAACCGTTCATAATGAATAACATTGATATGAAAACATGTACACCAAAATTCAGCTCGATCAAACAACAAATAATTGTCTGATTGCTATGTTGATGAAACTGGCTATATAAAAGAATATCTCACAAACTCTCCCTTTCTTTGTTTTCTCAAAGTGGCTGCAAAAATCGTGACCTATTCTCCAAGAAAATTGTTGAAAAATATTATTAAAACCCTAATGGGTTATCATAACATGGG
Source organism: Dioscorea cayenensis subsp. rotundata (assembly GCF_009730915.1). Classification (NCBI taxonomy): domain Eukaryota; kingdom Viridiplantae; phylum Streptophyta; class Magnoliopsida; order Dioscoreales; family Dioscoreaceae; genus Dioscorea; species Dioscorea cayenensis. Next base: position 18,586,734 of record NC_052475.1, on the reverse strand, counting down.
CCTTACAAAATATTTGGGCTTTCTCCACATAGGAAGGAAAGCCCAAGCCCAAAAATTCTCCCCCTCCCGACTATGTGGAAGAGATTTCCAAGCTAGCAATTGAGCGACATGCTTCAAACTACCATTTAGGTAATGCCTTAGTACACATATCAGGACCATTATCATTTGTATGAATTTTCTCAAACTCAAGTTGTTTAGAATCCAACGGATCCAATGATACCTCATATCAATATGTTTCGATTTGCCATGAAAAGCAGGGTTCTTGCTAAGATGATTTGCTCTTTGACAATCACAAAATAGCACATACCTTTTTTGTGTGAAACCAAACTCACTTAGGAGCTTTTTCATTCAAAGCAATTCTTTGCAAGCTTCAGTGGCTGCTATGAACTTTGCCTCAGTAGTAGAGAATTCTGTACACTTTTGCAATCTTGACTGCCATGCTATAGCTCTCCCTGTAAAAATAATCAAATACCTAGAAAGTGGATTTTCTTAAGTCTACATCTCCAGCTAAATCAAAATTAGTATAGCCAGTAAGAATTGGGTTTTCACTTCCGGAACAAAGCTTCAAACTTGAAGTACCAAGGAGATATCTTAAAATCCACTTTATTGCATTCTAGTATTCTTTTCCTGGATTAGATAAAAATCGACTCAATGTGCTAACTGCATGAGGTATATCTGGCCGACTGAAAACCATTGCATACATTAAACTCCCCACAGCAGATTCATAAGGAACCTTTTGCATGTATTCTCTCTCTTACTTATTAGAAGGAGATTGATTAACAGTCAATCTAAAAGAAATAGCAAGAGGTGTACTTACAGCTTTAGCTTCAGCCATATTAAATAGCTGCAGAACTTTCTCAATATACTTTTCTTAAGAAAGCCATAATGTCTTTCATTTCCTGTTACGAATAATTCTCATGCCAAAAATATTCTTTGCAGGCCCCAAATCTTTTATTGCAAAACAATTACTCAACTCTTTCTTCAAACCGAAAAATTTGGGAAGAATTATAACCCACAATGAGCATATCATCTATGTATAGTAACAAAATGACAAAGTCATTATCAGAGAAGTTCTGTACAAAAACACAATGATCTGAAGCAGTATTTTTATATCCTTGCTGAACCATAACTGACTCAAACTTTCTGTACCATTGACTCGGTGCATGTTTCAAGCCATATAAACTTTTCTTCAGCTTGCACATATCCTCCTTTCTCTTTCACTACAAACCCTTCAGGTTATTCCATGTAGATTTCCTCCTCTAAATCATAGTGGAGAAAAGTCTGTCTTCACATCTATTTGCTCAATTTCTAAATCAAGATTGGCAACTAAACCCAAGACAACTCAGATGGAGGACATCTTAAACACTGGAGAGAAAATCTCCTCAAAGTCAATCCCCTTTTTATTTCCAAAGTATTTAACAACTAATCTAGTTTTGTACTAAGGGCATGAATAATTCTCTTCTTGCTTCACCATATAAATCCACCGATTTTTCAAAGCTTTTTTTCCTTTAGGAAGCTTCACCAGTTCATAAGTATGATTATCAAGTAAAGAATGCATTTTATCTTTCATGCATGCAACCCATTCTACCTTCTGATCACTTTTAGTTGCCTCTTGATATCATTCAGGTTACTCATCATCAATTAGAGTACATAACTGAATTTTCAAGTTGCTCAACAAAAGCATCTACTTCCTCAACTTCATGCTCACCCTCAACTTGATCATTCTGAGCTTCACCCTACACTTTAACTAGATTCTCAATATTAGCTTCATCGGGCCCATTTATTGGAGTAAGATCCAAATCTATTAATCCATCACCAATTTGGAACTCTGACTTCTCCAGATTACTAATATCTACAATGGTTTGATCTTCTGCAAAAACCACATCACAACTTCTAACAAGCTTCTTCTCAATTGGATCATAACAACGATAGCCAAACTCATCTTGGCCATAGCCAATGAAGATATACCATCTTGTCTTAGCATCAAGTTTAGATCTTTCATCTTTAGGCATATGCACAAAACATTTGCAACCAAATACTCATAAATGGTCATAGGACACATCATTACCATACCACACCTTATTTGAAACATCAGATTGCAAAACAAGGGTAGGAGTTAGATTGATAACATGTGCAACACTGTACAGAGCCTCACATTATAAAGAACTAGCCAATTTTGCATCTGAAAGCAAACATCTAACTCTTTCCACCAAGGTTCTGTTCATTCTTTCTGCCAAGTCATTCAACTGTGGAGTCTTGGGAGGTGTAATCTAATGTTTAATACCCTGCTCTCGACAATAGGCATTAAACAACCCACGATAATCACCAACATTATCAGTGCGGATACATTTAAGTTTCTTTCACGTTTCCCTCTTAACAAAAACTTGAAATTCTTTAAAAACATCAAATACTTGATCCTTTGACTTCAAAGTGTGAACCCAAAGTTTCCTTAAGTGATCATCAATAAAAGTTACAAATAACGTGCACCTCCAAATGATTTTTCTCTCAAAGGACCACAAACACCTGAATGTACCATCTCAAGAAAATCCTTCTTCCTAGATGAGGAATGATGCTTAAAAGAAAGCCTTCTTTGTTTCCCAGCCAAACAATGAGCATATCTAGCCTTGCACCTTTCATGCTTGAGAGCATAATCTGCTTGCTAGACAGTCAAGGCCTTTCTCGCTAATGTGACTTAACCTTCTGTGCCATAACTCTAAAGAACCATCATTCTCAACTGCATTTATGAGGTTGGTAGTAATTAAAGCTTGTAGCCAATATAAATTAGAAGACTTCTTCCCACAAGCCACAACCATGGAGCTTTTAATCAATTTCCACTGACTATCATAAAAAGTGCTGGAATACCCATCATCATCAAGCTTACCTGTCAAGATTTGGTGTAATCGAATATCTGGTATATGGCCGACATTCTTGAGTACTAGCTTTGTGCCTTTGTGCCAATACCAGTCTCCAAACAAACAGTTCCAGTAACTACTGCCTTTGACAAACCATCATTACCCATCTTCAAAATTCTAAAATCACCCAGAATGTAAGATGTGAAGAACTCCTTCCTTGATGTAACATGATAAGAAGCACCACTGCCAACTGCCCAACTGGTCTCATCAAAAGCAAGATTAATCCCATCTTCACTGCACACAACAATAAGATCATCTGAAGTAGTAGCAGCAACATGGTCATTCTTCTTATCATTGCCTTTATTTTCTTGCTTGTTATTACCCTTGATTTCTTTCTTCCACTTGAAGCAATATTTTTTTATGTGCCCTTTTTTGCCACAATAATTGAACTCAAAATTTTATACTTTGGCTTGGATTTATTCATGCTAAAGCCTCTGTTTTGATCTTGACTCTTGGTTTTACTCCTTCCTCTATTTTCAGTAACCAAAATCTCTAACTATGATGTTGATGTCCCTTGAGTTCTCCTTCTCACTTCTTCATTTAGGACACCACTCTTCACATATTGCATAGTCACCACACCATTAGGAGCTGAGTTAGTCAGAGATACTCAGAAATTCTCCCATGAAAATAGGAAGAGTATTAAGCAACCAAAGCCCAAGAATCTCATCTTCAAACTTTACACCCATGCAAGGAAAACTGATCAAAACATCCTTGAAATTCATTCAAGCGATCTAATATGGAGCTTCCCTCTTTATATCTTAAACACATGGCCTGCTTGAGCAAAAATAACTTGTTATTGCTAGTTTTTGAAAGCATACAAAGTTTCAAGTTTTTCCCACAAGCAACTAGCATTTGTTTCATTGACAATGTGATTCAATACATTATCTTCCACCATTGCCGAAAAAAACCACAAACTTGTTGGTGCTCAAATTCCCATTCTTCATCACCTTTAGACTCAGGTTTCTGAGCAACAAACACAAGCAAGTGTAGTTTCTTCACAAAAATTAGATCTTTCATCTTTCCTTTCCACTTGTAATAATTTGTGCCATCTAAACAAACCATTCTACTCAAGTTTGCTTCCATCATTCAATCAAGTAAAAAACCGTCACAACTCAAGCCTCACTCTGATACCACTTGTTGGGAAATGGAAATAGAGGAGACCAAATCCTTTCCAACTTGAATGAATAAGAGGAGCAATAATTGTTTGTCCAAAAACACAATATAGATCACAAAACATCACATAAACATCCACCTTTTACCTCCCTTCTAGTACTTCCATCTTCCAGGGCTCAAAACCATTCACCCCTGTTTGTGGTGCTTGATTTTGTGGAATATAGGTAGTGGTTATGACAGATTTGACAAAAAAAGGAATAGTGTGTATTTTTCATTGGGGATTTCCTAAAATAAATCAGTGCATCATCCTTTTAGACACAATACAAATAAAATCATATCCAAAAACTACAAAAGCATGATATCTATTTTTCTCCACTCAAATCATGAAACAAAATAGATGAAAATATGGTATCCTAGTGACCGTAATGTTCATGCATTCTTGTGTTCACTAACAATATTAGTTCGGTTTGATTTGTTATTTTTTCCACAATACATATATTTGTATTTATATTTATATTTAGGAGATTGTCATTATGAAAGCAAATGAAATGATATGTTATTGATGAGATTTGTATTGATTTTTCTTGTTATGTTAGTTAATAAGGGTTTGATTGTACATATTTCTATTTTATAAATCAAATCACTTAGCTTGTTTATCTTCTTTCTGTTTATAGGTATAGGAGTTATAGCACTTGGGATGAAAAGAGTGAAGTTGGAGTGATTTGGAGTGAAACGAGATAGATGTTACTAACTCTAGCAACATGCACAAGTAGAGCAGACGTATGCATGGGGCATGCAACCATGTGTGCAAAAGCCCAATTGAATCGCAAGGATTAAGGTGAAGCAGTGTTATGAGAAGTGCATGGGTACAACATGGGGAAGAGTATGCCAAAGCACAATAGTGAAAACGGTGTGTATAAATCGTGCAAATCTCAAGAGATTCAATTGTCATGCAATTCATTCAAGATTCGATTCAAAAGTGTCTAGGGCTAAAGTGCATGGCCACTGCAAGCCCATGCTTGGGCCATGCCTATAGATATAAAAGGCGAAGTTAGGTTATTTTGAGGGAGCTTTACGATGGGGAAAGATAGCTATCCTTGAAGAGGAGATTGAAGGCAAGGTTCAGCATTTAGAACTTAACAAAACTAATCTAGGAGCAATTCAAGACAGTAATATCGGTGTGATTACGTGATTGAAGCGTCGATTGATGTCCTCGCTTGGATTTCATTCATCCTTGAAAAGAGCATTGTGGGAGTTTTTCCTTATGTTTTCATTTGTTTCATTTTAGTTGGATTGCATTACGAACCTCTTTAGCATGAGAAGCTAAATTTTTTTTAGTGTCTTGGATATCCATGAGCCTTCAAATGATTTTGTAGTTTAAATTGTTTTATATATCTGTTTTCACTGAGTTGTTTCTTATGAGTCTTCTATACGTGCTTTGATGCCATGTATTTGCCTTAGCAAAAGCTCCCAAATTTATGCTTGATTTATATGATTAGGATTAAGAAATTGGTCATATATAGATCTACCATAGTTGATAGAGGGTGTGTGCATGCTTAGAGATAGGTGCACGTGAAGCCGCCCGTAAGTGAAGGGTAAAAATAGATTTACTAAGGGTTTTGGAAAGATCATTTTGCCACTAGGCAAAGGGAAGAGAAGGTAAAGTTTCTAGTGAGCTTTATTTACTGATCGGAGTAGGATCGAAGCATTACTAAGGTTCTAGAGCTTCAAGGGAGTCATCAAGAAGCATTCCATTAAAGGAGGACTAAACTTCTTGGTGTTTGGCCATAGATGAACCCTAGGGTTTATTCATTTTGAGACTTGGTTGTAAACTTTTAATCTTTTGTCGACTTTCCGAATGCATTATCTTGATTTTTAGATTAGATTTTGTGTTTTCTATTGTCTTGAATTCCATCGTCACGAGAGCTTGGAATTTCATGTTTGATGTATGTGAGTGACAAATTGAATAAGAGATCTATTGTGTATAGGATAATCACAATTGAAAGGATTCAAGAGCTTGCCTTGAAATATGCCACTTTGGAATCAATCAGTGATCCCCGTGTTTATTCTGAGTGAGATTAGCACATAGGGTTCTTGTTTGTTAATGTGGTCATAGGAAGTGAGAATTAGGAAGAGATTTTCAATCATCCTTGATAGAGAATCATTATCTCATAAATCTCTCACCTAATATTCCTTGATTTACTCCCTAATCCTATCCTTTATACTCTCTTTTTGATTAGGGTTACAACCATATTTACTCCCTAATTTTATCCTTCATTCTCTCCCTTTGATTAGAGTTGTAACCATATTTAAATTTGTTTATATTCTTGTATAAGTGTATATATAGCTTGCCAAGGTAAATAATATTCTTCAAGCTTTTCAATCAACATTGTTGTCTCTTCTCATAGTCCTTTGTATGGGATTAGGGTCAATTTCTTTGAAAGAAGGATTGGTTAACTCTTAATCATGTGTTAATCTCTAGATTGAGTTCACTAGGTGTATTGCGGTCATAAAATAGTTTGCGTTAGCACCGTACGGAACAATTACTATTTATTTTGAGAAAGGGGTAGTATGTGTTATAAACTCTCTTAGTCTGATTAATTGTACATTCATTTTTCTGCAACCTTTTATAGTATCTCACTAATATTCCTAGGGGAAGTCTATGCACGGACATCTTTGTTTCATACTTGGTTTATCCTTTGTAAGCTAGTGTAGCTAATCACCTCTCTTTATTTCAGTATTTTCTTTGGTTTATTCAGCGTCACATACAGTTAGGTTAGATAACAAGATAAAAGGTTAGTACTTGTATTTTCTAGTTTCTCGTGGGATCGAGAACCTTGCATTCGTGCATATTATGCTACTTGATCGATATGTATACTTGCGTATATAAACCACGTAAGTATAATAAAAAACACATGACTATTATGCATATACTGAGCTAGCTGCATGTTTGATATTGTGTCTTAATTGTTTTTCTTGGGATTTATTCATGCTTCCTTTTTTAATAATCTTTGGAGGCCTGTTTCTTATATTAAAGAGTATATATACATGTACTGTTCAATATTATTTGATGTGGTTAGCACTGTTCAAGATTATTTGATGTACATGGTGTTTGATATACATTCTTTATTGGTTTCATGTCTTGGACTTTTTAAGATTTATTTGTGTGAGGCTTGGTTTCTTGCATACCTTGTATACATGCATGAATGAACCTTGCCATATATGTAGACGTGATCAAGGCAATATATTGATTAGTTCATAAAATCATAGTGTTATTTGATTGATCCTTAATTTCTCTCTGTTAATTTCTTGATTATTTATTATATTATTTCTTGCATGGTAATTTGGTTTCTAACTTCTTGTAGGTTATATTACAGATATATATATATATATATATATATCTACATAAGTCAGAGATTTCTTCAAATTAATTCATACTTTATTTCCAAAAGGTAATATAATGAAAAAGAACCCGTACTTAATTCCAAGGTTCATGATTATGATTCCAACTGAACAACTATATATATATATATGGTATAATTGCTCTTTTCTTTATATTTTGTGGGAGAAAAAAAAACTCCTTTTAGGCTATTTTTTTATCTCTTATAATTGGTCATTAAATAAGTTTTATTTTTAAAATTTTAATTGTCCACAATCCCCTCATAGACATTTGTCTGGTAATAAGTAGTTTTGCCAAAGTCATTTTGGTTGGGTGGTTAAAAACATTAACTTGACTCCCTTGATGAAGAAAATATGCGGTTGCAAGTTTAAAACCAGTATAGAGCCATTAACTCGGTTAAAGTTTGGATTCCCAGGACTCCAATAATCCAAGGTGCAAATATGTGAGATAATAATTTTGTGCACGTTCTTGATTAACAAGAGCTTACCCTTTTGTTAAAAAATAATAATAAAATAAAATAATAAGTAGTTGTATGCTAGCCATGTTTATGAGAATTGTTTTTCTATTAAAAGTGGCTTTCTTGGATCCGGAAAGATATATCTACCTAAATACTGCAAAAAGTTTTTTTAAACTAATGATAGTATTGTAATTATAAATGTACTTCATCTAAATTGGGTAAAAGCCTTATATTTTTTTGGAGAAAATTACCAAAAAAAACCTAATGATTTCATACAGCTGCAAAAAAAGGCTCGTGCTTTTTTCCCCTTTACGATTTACTTGTTTTATTACCTTATAAAAAAAACAGCAAAAAAGAAAAACTATGAACAATGTTAATCCATATTTATCCAGTGAGGACAATTTCACCAATTAAATTATTTGATGACATATTACCTATTTCAAAAAAAAAAAAAAAAATTTCGAGTCTCCCTCTTCTTTTTGGGCAAGTATCAATTTTTGTTTAATATTATAATATAAAATATTTTATAGTGAAAGGACTTTGAAAAGTTATAAAAATTCAAAATTAAATTAATGCACAGCCCAAGAATAATGAAAAACATAAATCCCATTACGTTTCTATCATAAAACCGATATATATATATATATATATATATCAGTTGTGGTTATTAAGTGTTCTTGGTGGAGATTCCTAGATTAAATTAGCCCTTTTTTCAAAGTGACTAATTTCTAATCCAATATGAAGATCTTATTTATTTTATAATTGCATTAAAGGTTCTGTGAATCCTTTGTTTTAACTCTATTCTAGGGTGTTTGCACTCATACACCCTATCTCTAGGTTTTCACACACCCGGTATCAACTGATGTAGATTTATATACAATTGATTTTTCAATCTTGATTGTATAAATCAAGCACATTTGGGAGCTACCTTTTGCTAAAGCAAATACATGTCAAAGTACACATAGAAGATTCACAAAAAAAAAACTTAGAGAAAACCAATATATAATAATAATAATTAAACTACAAACTCATCTCAAAGCTTCACCAATATATAAGGTACCAAAGAAATTTAGCTCCTCACACTAAAGAGTTGTTCATCATAGGCTCCAGCTGAAAAGGAATAATGAAAATGTACATAAGGTGAACTCCCTCAATGCTTCAATCTTCTCAAGGATGAATGAAACTCTAAGTGATCAAGGAGGGTCTATTACCTCTTTAATTTCACATAATCATGCCGATATCACATATCTGAGATCACTCCTCGATTGGTTGGCTCCCTTTGACCCTGGTTGTTGAACCGTCTTTCCTATGCTGTATATCAACGACCAAGTCAACTTAATAAACAAACGTCTTTCCTTAGTCTCTTCATCGTACAAGAGAAATTCCCTAGCACACCCTACAACAGTGAGTAATTACCAATATACCCTCATAAAAATCTTATGTATTTTCAGTTTTTATAAAATAATTTTAAAAGTACAAATTAATAATTGAACTTTTATTTTTTTTTTTATAAATTTTCTTGGGTTAATGAACTGAATAGTGTAAACAATTAATAATTTATTTTTTATAAAATTGTTTTTGTTAAAATTTTTTCATAGGATATATAAGAAAAAAAAATTAATGAAATATATAAGCAGGAATTGTTTCTACAATTTACATAGGTGTATAAACAATTACACATTTTTACAAGCATATGCAAACAAAAAAACGTCCTCTATATAAGTACACTTGTAATCCCAGTGACCTCATCAATACAATTACTACTGTCTTTTGCTTTCCTCAAACCCTAGCAACTCCTTAGCAAGGTTAGAAACCAAGAACTCTTTCTCTCTCTCTCTCTCTCTCTCTCTCTCTCTCTCTCTCTCTCACACACACACACACACATTCTCAATAGATGTATATTATCTGCTAAATTTCTTGATGTTTGTAATTAGAGAGAAAGAAAATTAATGATGATGGTGCGTGAGAGGATCTTACCAGAAAGGTGGCAGTGCACGTATTGGACATGTTTGGGCATTTTGGGACTCATCGCAGTCATCTTCACAGTCCTCGGCATTGTCTTCATCAGCATTGGAATGACACAGGCCGCCATTGGCTTCTTCGCTGCCGCTGTATTAGCCATCTTCTACATAATCAGTTTTGTTGCTTCCAGATTCAACAGTGGTGTTCCTCAAGAACAACAAAATCAGAACTAGATGCAGCTTCTTGCTGCTTCGCGTATGGGAATCAGGGATCACCCTTTGGCTCAATGGATCATTAGGAAGTCGAGAGATGTTCTTGGTCCACCACCTGCACCTCAGGGACATGATCAGAGAGCGGTGGAGATGGTGCCAATGGCTGATCAGAGATGAAACCAGTATGGACTTTATTTGATATCATATGTAGCTAGTGCTAGTGCTTGATGTTTAATGCTTTAATTCTTGTATTTAGGGTGTGGAACTCATATATATATATATATATATATGTAGCTATACTGCATGATATATGTTGATTCTTGAGTTCTTGTTAGTAGGGTTTGGAAATCAAATCTAGGTATGTGGTTTCTTGCATAGAGAATGCATTTTGTACATGCGTGCAGATGTGAATAATGGAAGAACTTGGGGGGGTATGTACATTCATTGAAGATGAAGTGAAGGCAACGTAATTTGGTTCAAGACGATCGTTAATGCATATATGAGCTAGTTGCTTGATATTGTTTCTTAATTGTTTTTCTTGGGATTTATTCATTCTCCTTTTTTTTCTGATCTTTTGAGGCCTGTTTCTTATATTAGAGAGTATATATACATGCATGCCTGTATGCATGGAAAGAAATTGGGTGATATATATATATATATATTTGATGTGGTTAGCACTGTTCAAGAGTATTTGATGTACATGGTGTTTGATATACATTCTTTATTGGTTTCATGTCTTGTGCTTTTTTAGATTTATTTGTGTGAGGCTTGGTTTCTTGCATGCATTTAGATTAGTGTATATACATGCATGAATGAACTTTGTTATGTATATATATATATATATATATATATATATATATATATTCATGGAAATCAAGGTGATCGAGGCAATGTAATTAGTTCAGTAAATCTTAGTGTTATTTGATTGATCCTTTCTCTTTGTAAATATCTTGAGGTTTCTAGCTAGCTTTTGTAATTTGGTTTCTAGCTAACTTCTTCAGCTTTATATTGCATATATAAGTTCATTATTATTATTATTAAAGTTGGTATTTAATTTAAATAAAGTAGCGAAGTAATACCCATCTTTGCAGCCTTTCTACATAAAAGTTACCAACCAACATCCAAGTCAACTTAATAAACAACCGTCTTTAGTTGCCCCTGCCCTCTTGGATGTATCACGAAAAAATTATTTGCACACCATTGCTACAATGTGTAATTACCAATATATCCTCATAAAAATCTCATTTATTTGTCAAATTTTATAAAATATTTTTATTTATTTTTTACTCATTTACAGTTAAAAATAAATTTATAAATTTTAATCATTGAATTTTTATTTTTTCCAAATTTTATTGGGTTAATGAATTGAAGAGTGTAAAAAGTAATTTATTTATTTTTTTATAAAATTGTTTTAGTTAAACTTTTATCCTAAGATTTACAAGTACATAATTTTTTTTATAAAATTGTTTTAGTTATACTTTTATCCTAAGATTTACAAGTACATAATTTTTTTTATAAAATTATTTTAGTTAAACTTTTATCCTATGATTTACAAGTACATAAAAAAAATCAGTGAAATGTATAAGCTAGTGAGAACTCATCATCCTGTACACGAGCCGTGTTGTTGCTTTCACTTTTTTCATCACCTCATCAATGATATTCCTCAAGAACATTAACAGCATCTAGACGAGGAAATGGCCATGCACATACAGCTTCTTGCTGATATGGGAATCAGGGATCATCCTTTGGTGCAACAGGTCATTAGCGAGTTGGGATATGTTCCTGGTCCACCACCTGCAACTCAGGGACATGATCAGAATGTGGTGGAGATGGTGCCAATGGCTGCTCAAAGATGAAACCAGTATGGACTTTATTTAAAATCACATTATATATATACCAAATGCTAGTGCTTGATGCTTGATTCTTTAATTCTTGTAATTAGGGTTTGGAACTCATATATGTAGCTGCAGCCTGCATGATGTTGGATTCTTGAGTTCTTGTTGTTAAAGTTTGGAACACAAAGATACGTATGTGGTTTCTTGCATATATAAAGAATGTATTTTGTATATGCATGCAGATATATATAAATCATGGAAGAACTTGGGGTATGTACCTTCGTTGATGATGAAAGTGAAGGCAATGTTATTAGGGTTTAAGAAGATCATTAATGCATACCTGAGTTGTTTGACATTAATTGTTTCTTGATTGCTGATAGGGACGCAAGTATACGTGCCGATCGTTTAATAATAGCGTGCATAAAGCAGAGTGTCGGTCCACAGGGAAGGAGGTGAATACTATTAATGATTCTAGACCCAAAAAAATAGCCTAAATGATCGAGTGATATGTGTATGAAATAAAAGAAGATGAACATAAGAAAATACGGGAGGTAATAGGAGAGAAATCAAGAAAAAAAGCGATGTCTGGGCATGGCATTCCTCTAGGGTTACGAACACAGGACAATGGTTGCCTAAATATGCAATCCTATTTGAACCGAAAGGTTCCTAGATATATACAAAACCCTGATTTTTTAAGCGAAGTGTAACTGAATAGGTGCAGAGCTGATACAAACATCCACACGATCGCATTAACACTCTATGAAACCTTATTGTGGACTAACTATAATCTCTTAAGTAAATAATCTCTCCCCTATGAGAGAGATTACCCCTAATCCGAATACAAATCAGAAATGTGATTTCTCCTAAAATCCACTCCACATGATTGTAAAGAGCACGTGAATTATCATCAATCCACTATGAAGGATTGTGGGAGACAAAATCTCGTAGATACCCTAACCAGAGGTGTACCCACTATCCTCTCGAATTGCGGTAAGTCTATGTTAGGTGGGAATTTGTACTCAGCACATAACAATACGAAGAATGATTGCTATGTCTTTCGCCTCATTAGCAATCAAGCATTCAATCATACAATTAGACTTAAATAGATATGATTGCAAATAAGAAATCAATTAAGCATCAAAGATCCAACAAACAAAGTCAAGAAAATAAATCCTAGAGTTCAACTATCTCCAAACATCTACAAATTAGCCCTCTATTAATGGAGGGAAAGTATTCAAGATATAAATAATGGAGGAAAACATGAAAGCCATGAAAACCCCCTTTTCAATCCATAGGATGAAGAATCGCCAGAGAAGCTTCCACGTACGTCGCCAAGATGAGCTTGACGGCTAAGATCTTCAATCTTCTTGAATGTAGATCCGAATCCCTCTCCAAATCGCTCTTTAAGTGCTAGAGATTCATCTCTTTTCTTCCTCAACATCGCCTCCAAGAATCATCCTCCAAAGAATATAAGAATAGAATAGAATATACCCTAAAAATCCTCATAAGTTCTATTTATACCCAACTGCATATAGGCTGCTTACGGGTGTAAGGGTTAAGCCGTAAAGGAGCTGGAGAGGATGGTCGTGAGCCTTATGGGATGGCTTACGGCTGTAAGCCTCATTCGTAAGGTCTTCTATTTGTGTTGCGGTCCAGCTTACGGCTATAAGCACTGGACAGTAAGTTTCACTGCTCTGCTTCTTGCGATCGCCCTTACGGGCATATGCTGTGATTGTAAGTTCCTCTGGATGGTCCTTACGAGCATAAACCTTGCCTGTAAGGTCCTCTAAATTGGCTCTAAATCCCCATTATGAGCATAAGAATGTCCACAAGGTCTTTCTAGAATTGTCTAATACCCGTAAAGACGACCGTAAGCTGCCTGTAAGCCACCCAGTTTGCCTTGTCCTTGTTCTAATGATGCCATGAGAGCTCTAACTTCATCGTTTAAGATCTGAAATGCTTCTTTTGGCTCTCTCTCCTCTTTAAGCACTGCCTTAAGCCTATTAATACACAACATATTGTATTTAGCATCGAATTTCACAATATGGTTCTAATACATGCTAATTGAGCATACGAATTGATATGAAATACATGAACATTGTACGCTTATCAAATTCCCCACACTTAAGTTTTTTCTTGTCCTCAAACAAAATAGAACATTACAACCTAAGTGGAGAAAGTGGAAGACCTCAGGTGCTTAAGAATTTAGGAGTTTCACAAGTAATTCGAGTTTCCAAAATACAAGAATGCTAAAAACTTCAAGTCCCAAAAATAATGAACACTCTATTCAAGATTATTATTGTGTGTGTTACAACTCTCAACTTCACTTCTTTCTACCTAGAGGACTTCTAAAAGCAAACAATCCCACAAAAATTTTCTTATGCACAAGGTGGTAGCTTCACGCATCTCCCAAGGTAGCCTTTTCTCGTGAATGCTCAATGAGCGGCTTTCACACTTAAAAGAGGTAGTTCTTTCCACATATTTTACTAAAAAACATGGTAGCTTTCACTCACCTAAAGAAGTAGCTCTTTCGGTGGTTAAGGCATACATAGTATCTGACTTGTCGAGAGTAGCTTCACACATCTGAGAGGGGTGGCTCTTTCCATCTCTCCACTTTATTCTTTTTTATTTTGAAACAAATTTTTTCAAATTTACAAAAAAAATTTTTCAAATCAACCATAAGAAGTACAATGAATAAAACTAAAAGAAGCCCAACACGGTCTAAATTACTACAATAGAGAAGTTGCGTTCTCTAATTAGGTGAATAGCCAAAAACAGAATGCACACTATAAAAAAATAGAACTCAAAATAGAACAAACTTGCAAGTGCCCACCCTAATACAATGAAACTCCTCTGCATGTCAAATGCACTCTTATAAGTCAAACTTGGCATGTAAGAGAGTTAATAATGAAACATAATTCCCTCCCCCACACTTAATTCATACATTGCCCTCAATGTGTGTAAAAGATAAAATGTAAGGAAATGTAGACAAGAATAAGAGGGGAGTGGAATACGGTTACTTACCCGGTGCACATAGATGAAGTTATTGAAGCCTAGAACCGGCCTAGTGTGTCCTTTGTTGTACCCTAGCAGTGTGGGGTCACTCAAGGTCAAGAATTGACCGAGTAAGCATCCCCTTTATAATTGAGCATGTTGGATGTTACAAATAAGTCCTGCGAAGTACAAAGAAGTAATATTAAAGCTCAACAAAATAAAATAACAAAACAGACTGTAAAAATCCAATAAAAGTAGTAAAATAAGTACAAAGTAGGCAGTGCCAACCCTTGCCAAAAATGATGAAAATAAAGTCTGAAAATGAATACAAAATGAAACAACGAAAAAAATTAATGCTCGTTGGCGCCCGATAGAGTTAAGCCAGTTGGCGGATGCGATGATGATGGAGGAGTCGATGCAAGAGAAGCGAGAGATGGAGGAGGGACCAGTCGTGAAAGAAGGTCTAGGGCACAGCCAAGGTCGGCCTCAATCGGTAAATAGTTTGTGAGAATGGTTTGCTGACCCTCCTGTAGCTGTCGTACCTCAGCCTGTAGCTCATGAATTCCTAATCTACATCAATAGAGTGCTACTGCTGGGCTGACTACACTCGTCGGTGTAGTGGCCGATGGAAGGGATGACTCATTGTCGGACTCATCATCCGATTCCTCATCTACGTCCTCACCCCCTGCTGGTAGCTACTCTGTCTCATTGGGGTGAGGATACATCTGGAGTCGCCACGGACTACCTTCCCCATCACTCATAGGGTGTTCATCCCTAGGGGGCAGCATCGTGGACAATCTCTTGGCTCTAAAGCTGATCGACTAAGCCTATAGCTCA
The DNA here is from genome assembly GCF_009730915.1 of Dioscorea cayenensis subsp. rotundata. Taxonomy (NCBI): domain Eukaryota; kingdom Viridiplantae; phylum Streptophyta; class Magnoliopsida; order Dioscoreales; family Dioscoreaceae; genus Dioscorea; species Dioscorea cayenensis. The sequence continues at coordinate 18,571,012 of NC_052475.1, read as the reverse complement.
GATCAGGTATGTAATATATGGGCATGCAAAGATCGCACTAAGGCATACGTACTGGCCTTGATATGCAATCAAGTCTGCCAGTGCGTAGCCCAGGTGGATGGGGTAATACTTGACTAAGCTATACAAGAATAACAGCTCATGTCGCCATGCCACTTTAGCGCTGTCAGCTTATCTTGTGAATGAGCGAGTAATAATAGCTTAGACATACCTGTGAGCCGGGCATGTCAGAAACGAGGCCTTAGTGAGGCCCGGGTCTTAGCTCCTGCAGTGGCTCTGGTGCTGCCAGAGTCCTTGAGGTGTGACACCTAGCAAAAAGTCGATAAGGGACTGTTAGTACTGTGGGGTGCTAGTAAAATCTGTGTCATATAACCCCGATAGTAGAGAAAAATCGGTGAGTGATAGCCGTCGTTGCTCCTCGAATAGTTAAATTCTAATGGATCTGGCTCTATCGAATCTGACCAACCCTCGGTCCACCTTGAAGGTGGAGAGAACCTCGAGGGTATTATCACTGTAGACATGCTCCTTGTAGGAGAAAAGCCGACTCCAGCTGCCTATCTGCAGCATTAATAGGAACACAAGTGTACGTGTTGATCTCGTAATAAAGTGTGTGTAAGTGCAAAGTGTTGGCCCACAGGGAAGAAAGTGAGTACTAGTAATAACTCTAGATCTGAAAAATAGCCTGAACGAGTAAAGTGCATGTGTGTGACAAAGAGCAAATAAGAACAAGAAAATACAGGAAACAGTAGAGGGAAAAATCAAGGGAGAAAGCGATGTCCGGGCATAGCATCTCTCTAGGATTATTGAGAAGAGGAAAATGGTTGTCTAAACATGCAATCCTATTTGAACCGAGAGATTTCCATAATTATACTAAACCCGATTTCTTAGGCGAAAAGTAACTGAATAGGTGTAAAGCTGATACAGGCATCCACACAATCGCATTAACACTCTTCACTATGATCTAATGCAATCTCTTAAATATATAATCTCCCTCAAAGAAAAAGATTACCCCTAATCCAAATACAGAGTAAAAATATAATTTCTCCTAAAATCCACTCTACATGATTGCAAAGAGCACAAAGATTGTCAATAACTCACTTGGGAGAATTACGGGATACGGAGTCTCCAAAGTACTCTTTACGCAGGCTTACTCGCAATTCCCCCTAATCATGGCATGTATATGCTAGGTGGGTATTTCTACATATACTCATCACGTAGCACATCAAACATGATAGCTAGGGCTTTCACCTCGTTAGCAACCAAGCATTCAAATAGATATGATTGCAATTAAGAAATTAGTTAAATCATCAAAGATCCAACGACCAAAGCCATAGAAATAAACCCTAAAGTTTAACTATGCCCAAACATCTACAAATTAGCTGGAGGGAGCATTCAAGATACAAAGAATAGGAGTAAACATAATATCTATGAAAACCCCTTGTTAAACCCTAGGATGGAGAGTCGTCGAGATAGCTCCCACGTATGCCATCAAGTTGAGCTTGACTGTTATGACCTTCAATCCCCTTGAATGCCGGGACAAGTCCCTCTCCAAATCTTACCCAAGGTGTTGGAGATTTGGCCCTTTTCTTCCTCAACCTTGCCTCCAAGAATAGTCCACAAAAGAATAGAAAGGTAGAATAGAGAATGCCCTAGAAATCCTCATAAGTTCTATTTATACATGATTGCTTACGGGCTGCTTATGGGCGTAAAGACTAGGACGTAAGGGAGCTAAAGAAGATTGTCACAAGCCTTATGGGAGCGCTTATGGTCATAATCCCCATCCGTAAGGTCTTCTGATTTTATTACGGTCCAGCTTACGGCTGTAAGCGCTGGAATGTAAGCTTCAATGTTTTGCTTCTTACCACTACTCTTAAGGGAGTACAATGGGTCGTAAGCTCCTATGGATGGTCCTTACGGGCGTAAGCCTTGCCTGTAAATTCCCCTAAATTGAATCTAAATCCCCCTGATGGGTATAAGCATGCCCATAAGGTCTTTTGGAACAAACTTACGACCGTAAGGTTGACCATAAACTACCTATAAGCCACCTAGTTTGCCTTGTCCTTATTCTAATGATACCGAGAGAGCTCCAACTTCATTGTTTTCAATCTAAAATGCTTTCTTTGGCTCTCCCTCATCTTTAAGTACTGCCCTAAGTCTGTTAATACAAACCACATGATATTTAGCATCGAATTCCACATTATGGTTCTAATACATGCCGAATGAATCTACAAATAGATATGAAATACATGAACATTGTACACACATCATGCATCCCTCTAATCTCTTTCTCCAGTCTCAACTACATGAGAATAGGTCAGTCCACCATACAGGACTAACCAAACCGATCCCGCTTTGTCCCCATGGATACATCTTTCTTCACTATAGTCATGCTGTACAAGTAAATATGAAGTTTAGAACAAAAAAATATGAAATTTAATCAATATAGTAGTGCTTATCCTGCTTACGAGAAATCTTACGGTGGTAAGTCTCGAGAATAGTCACCTTTATGGCTTACTTATGGCCGTAAGCCTCAGGCTCAGGCCATAAGGACCCCTCCTATACAATGATGGAGCTTTTAAAATTTACAAATTTTGACTCTAAACATCATTCAAGCATTACTAAACATCCAAACAATCAATTTCATGCAGCAATTCAATCTTTTGACCTAAAAATCATGAAAAATAAAGATCACCTTTGATGCGAAGAAGAAAATAGAGAAAACTAGCAGGTGAGAAGCTTCAAAATCGGTCCAACTTCGTTCCAAACCACTCAAAAAAAAAGGAAGACGAAGGGAAGAAAATAATAGGAGAAAGAGGTACTGGTAACCAAGATCCGACAAAAATCAAATCAAAATGAATATCAAAGGTTGCTGGTGGTACCAAAACCTTAGGTGCTTATAGGCGTAAGCCACGACCATAAGTTTCACTGAATGAACAAACATGGTTAGCTTACCGGCATAAGGCCTGCCCCATAAGGGTACATCTCCTCTACAACCTATATTATGACCATAAGTGACTTAGCACTATAGTCCATAAGGTTCTCTGTCTTGCTCTTACCGTCTGGCTTAAGGGCATAAGGTACTAGTAAGAAACCTAGGTTGTATTCCCCAAAAGGTTACAGGTCGTAAGGGTTTAAGTTATACCTGTAAGGTGTTCAGGATGACCCTTACGACCTCACTTACGGGAGTAAGACACCCGTAAGGAACCTTTAAACTATGCTCATCAGGACTTGCGACTCGTAAATGCGCTTGTAAGACTCTCTGAATTCCCCTTACGAGGGTGTCTTATGGGCGTAAGATGCCCGTAAATCTCTCTATTTGAGGCTTACGACACGCTTACGACGTTAGTAGCCCGTAAGAGTCTTGAAAAAATTGAGCATAGTTTTTCCTGTTTTCCTGCAGTTAAGCTCAAATACATATAAGACTTGAGAAGCACATAATGAGTGTCTAGGGTCATAATCATCCAACCAACAAATGAAATTCACGACCAGCAGAGCAAGTTATTGTAAACTCAACCAAGACTACAAAACTACAACTAAAGACTCAAACTAAGCAAAATACAGAAAATCTTCCTTGGGTTACCTCCCAAGAAGTGCTTATTTAACGTCACGAGCTTGATGTACCTGAAATGGCATGTCATGGAGGCTCAAAGTAAAAACATTTCCCCTGACTAAAATCAATGTCTCTAAAATAATGGCCAAGTGGTAGGTAGGAGAAAATAGGGAACATAACAATGTAGTTGACTGACTCGGGGGTTACCTCCTTGACTAAAGGTTTTATCTTGCCTTTCTTTGGGGAAGTAACTTCGCACCAAAGCTTCTTGCTCGTGTTTTGCTCGGTCACAGTTGTTGTAAGCAAAGGGATGGTCTCTTCAATGTAAGGGTCATCTAATGACTCCACACAAGGCTCCTTGTGCAAGATTTCCTGCACGCATTTATCAACAATCGAATCAATCTTATTAAGAAAATAACAAGTATCATCAAAAGCAGAAGGATGTTTCATTGCATCGGATAAAGCAAACATGTCTTCCTTATCCCCAACCCGAAGTGTCATTCTACCATTGCTAACATCAATAAGAGCTTGGAAGGTGGCTAGGAATGACCTACCAAGAATGAGGGGTGCTTCAACATCCTCATCTTAGTTGGTTTAAGATCACAAAGTCCAAGCCTTTTAAACATGGTGTAAGACATCACATTAATACTAGCACCTAGATCCACTAGGGCTTTTTCATTAACCAATTCACCAATGTTACAAGGGATAGTAAAACTCCTTGGATCTTTATGTTTCCTCGGTAGCTTATTCTGAAGCAACGCCGAATTCCCTTCACTCATTGTGACTATCGATACCTCTTCAAACTTCCGTGTACTTTGGCATTTGAGATAAGGCTTCAACAAATGGTACTCCAACAAGTCTATAAATCTTTTGAATTGTTCATCTGTGCGATCATTCTTCAATCTAGATGGGTAAGGAGGTGGGGAATGTACTCTTTCACCGATGGTGGTGTCTCTCCTCAACATTCGGAGTAGGCTTTCTTCCCCTTGCTGGACTTGCAATAACCTCAATTTTTTTTTTCTCCTTTTCCTTCTCCATCACCTTTTCACTACCAGTCCTAACTTCTTTACCACTCAAAAGAGTAATTGCCTTGAGATGCTCACGGGGATTTGCTTCAATGTTACTCGGTAAGATTCCTTGAGGTCGTTTAATTCGGACAACAATTTGGTAATCTGCCCCACCTGCTTCTCCAAATTCTGAAGAGAAGCCTGCTGGTTTCTCATCGATGCTTCTATACTTTGAAACTGGTTGTTTAACTATTAAAACTTGATATCCGTACTTTGAATAAACTGAGTGAGCACTTTCTCCAATGCGGGTCTCTTGTGATTCTGTTGGTGAGGAGGGAATCCTAGCGGGGCATCCACTGCTATCCTTGATTTCCCCAAGAGAAATTGGGGTGATTCTACCATCCTGGGTGATATGTGCCATCGTAAGGGTTTCCTTGTTGTCGGAAGGCATTACCAACAAAATCTACTTGTTCGGTGGGTCCATGCACAACTCCGACAATGAAGCAATCTATCGAGGCATGTCCTCCCCCACATATGTAACACGCCATGACTGTAGCGAACTTTGAGTAGACAAATTATAAATCTTTCGGCTCAAAGCTTCCACCTTGGTTGCTAGTGCTATGACTTCACTAACTTCGATCATCCCAGTCGGCTTTACTACTGATTTGCCTCTCAAATTCCATTAATAATTGTTCATGGCTATTTCCTCAATCAACTGCTTGGATACCTCCGGGGTCTTACTGCCAAGTGATCCTTCCACTGCCGAATCAATAAGCTGTCGGGTACTCTGATTGAGGTCTTGATTTAAAATTTGAACTTCCATCCATTCGGGGAGGTTATGATGTGGGTATTTCCTTAGCAAGTCTTTAAATATCTCCCACGCCTCAAATAATGATTCAGTGTCCAACTGTGTATAAGTTTTAATCTCTTAACACAACTTGGTCGTTCTTGCTGGAGGGAAATAACTGGCTAAGAACGTTCTGACAAGATGCTCCCAAGTCATAATAGATGCTCTAGGAAGGTCTTGAAGCCACTGTATATCTATTCCTTTCAGTAAAAATGGGAATAAGTGAAGTCTAATGGCGACGTCGAGAGCATTGTTGATCTTAAGCATATCACATACTTCGAGGAATCCCCCAATATGATTGTTAGGATCCTCGTTTAGTAATCCATGGAACTGTATTTCTAAATTCTAAACCATCTGTGCAAACATAGGTTTAAGCTCAAAGTTGTTTGTTGTAACTAGTAGCCGCAATATACTTGACTGAGAACCATCAAGAGTGGGGTGAGCTTAATTTGAAAGGGTCCTATACCGGTTCCCTTGATCTGCCATGGTATCTAACTGCTCTTCCTCAACACTCACTGTCAAAGATCCTGTTTTGTTTAATAGAGCTATTTCAATCTGGTTCTAATTACTCTTTCTACACTGCTCTTGCCTTTTGCCAATCTTAGTGCTTTGCCCTTCTGTGGCATACACTGAAATCAAACAAAAGAGAAAGAATCAAAAAACACCCAAGAAATATAAAAGAATAACAAAGAAGAAAAGAAAAAGAAATGGATAAAAGTGATGGACAATCAAGTGTTCCTAATATCATTATCCTTCCCCGGCAACGGCATCAAAAACTTGATAGCGACATAAGTATATGTACCAATCATGTAATAATAGTGTGTGTAAACTGAGTTGACGGTTCACAGAAAAGGAGATGACTACTAGTAATAACTCTAAACCCAAAAATAGACTAACAATCGAATGATATGTTTATGAATAAAAGTAGATGAACATAAAAAAAATACGGGAGGTAATAGGAGAGAAATTAAGAAAGAAAGCTATATCCGGGCATAGCATTCCTCTAGGGTTATAAGGCACAGGACAATGGTTATCTAAACATGCAATCTTATTTGAATAGAAAGTTTCCAGAAATATTCAAAACCCTGATTTCTCAAGCGAAGTGTAACTGAATAGGCGCAAAGCTGATACAGACATCCACATGATCGCATTAACACTCTATGAAACCTTGTTGTGGACTAATAATAATAATCTCTTAAATAAATAATCTCTCCCCTAAGAGAGAAATTACCCCTAATCAAAATACAGAGCAGAAATGTGATTTCATCTAAAATATGCTCTACATGATTGTAAAGATCATGGGAATTATCATCAATCCACTATGAAGGATTGTGTAAGAAAAGGTCTCCTAGATACCCTAACCAGAGGTGTACCCACTATCCTCTCGAATTGCGGTAAGTCAATGCTATGTGGGAATTTGTTAATGGCATATAGCAATACCAAGTATGATTGCTAGGGCTTTCGTCTCGTTAGCAATCAAGCATTCAATCACACAATTAGACTCAAATAGATATGATTGAAAATAAGAAATCAATTAAGAATCAAAGATCCAACAAACAAAGTCAAGAAAATAAACCCTAGAGTTCAACTATACCAAACATTACAAATCAGGCCTCCATTAATGGAGGGAAAGCATTCAAGATACAAATAATGAAGGAAAACATGAAAGCCATGAAAACCGTCTTTTCAATCCCGAGTATGAAGAATTGCTGGAGAAGCTTCCACGCACGCCGCCAAGATGAGCTTGACGGCTAAGATCTTCAATCTTCTTGAATGTAGATCTGAATCCCTCTCCAAATCGCTAGTTAAGTTCTAGAGATTCGTCTCTTTTCTTACTCAACCTCATTTCCAAGAATTGCCCCCAAAGAATAGAACAATAGAAATAGAATATGCCTTAAAAATCCTCATAAGTTCTATTTATACCCGACTGTATACGGGCTGCTTACGGGTGTAATGGTTAGGCCATAAGGGAGTTAGAGAAGATGTTCACGAGCCTTACAGGATAGCTTATGGTTGTAAGCCTCATCTGTGAGGTATTCTGTTTGTGTTGCAGTCCAACTTACGGCCGTAAGCGCTGGACAGTAAGTTTCACTATTCTGCTCCTTGCGACCGGCACCCTTATGGGCGTATGCTGTGATCATAAGATCTTCTAGATGGTCCTTACAGGCATCCTTATAGGGGTAAACCTTGCCCATAAGGTCCTCTGAATTAGCTTTGAATCCCCTTTACCTGCATGCCCACAAGCTTTTCTACAATTATCTTACTGCCGTAAGGACGACTATAAGCTGCCCGTAAGCCACCCAGTTTGCCTTGTCCTTGTTCTAATGATGCCGATAAAGCTCCAACTTCATCGTTTAAGGTATAAAATGCTTCTTTTGGCTCTCTTTCTCTCTCCTCTTTAAGCGCTACCCTAAGCCTGCTAATGCACAACACATCATATTTAGCATCAAATTCTACAATATGGTTCTAATACATGCTAATTGAGCGTACAAATTGATATGAAATACATGAACATTGTACAATTCAAAACCTTATATATTACAATTCAAAATAAGATTACTTAGAATGTGATTCCCAAGTCATTGATAAAAATATGTATAATTTGTGTTTTATTGACAACACAATAATAGAATTTCCAAAAATGTGATTCTTTGATTAGTCAAGAATTGTATATTATCAATTGTCATTTTACTAAAATGCTCTTAATTAATAGGTCCAAAATTCATAAGATTATGATACAAATATAAAAATTGTTTAATAATAAATATGTGTCATTATTAAAAAAATTAATTTTAAAATATATAATTTTTTATTAATATTAATTAATTCTAAGTTAATTATTTAAAAAATATATATAATTTTTTTCTCCAACTTAATATTTGAAAAAAAATTTAAGTCTCAAATGTTTTTCTTATCTCCAACTAAATATTTCGATAAATATATTTTCTATTTAAAGATATATGAGGAAAGAAAAAACAACAATTTTTCTTATTTTTTTTTTAAATTTGATGTCTCCATGATTTATTGGATTTAAAAGGTATAATTGAAAAAGTTTATGTTTGTCTCGGAATGTTACATTATCATTTATTGAGTTGGTAATCACGTTAGGTTGCCCAAGTTATCAGATTCTTGGAATGTAATATTCCCATCCTAAGTAACCAAACCAGGTGTAATCTTACTTTATTTGGTCAAGATTCTAGAGATAATCTAATCTTTTTTCGGGAGGTTGATAAATCAAAATTTTTAATTATTTTAGGTTTTTCAAGTAATTAATTGTGGGTTCATGGCTTCCATCAGAGCCAAGCCCTTGATGTTAATTACCCCAAACTCTTTCAAGGAAGCCTCTGATTAAGAACAAGTGTAAATGAAAACTAATTGGCAAAATAAAATCACTTTTATTTATCTCATGATAAGATACAAGCATGAATACATGAAACACAAACTTGATTAAGAATACTAAGACTAGGAATTCTATCTTCTCTAATCCTATTTTCCTATCTTCTCAAGATTGGAACTCATTCGGCTTCATGAGAGAGGATGTGACACTCGAGTTACTCCCAACACTCTCACTGAAAATTGCTCTTAAACACATATCGTTTGATTTTATTGATCTCTTGTTTGTCCTTGAGGTTTTTTTTTTTAGTTTGCATCTTGAAATACCGCTTGGACTTCAAGTTGAGATCTTTCTTATGTTTATGGATCACAACTTGATTTCCTTAGTTTTGATATTTGAAGACTCCTTAATTCATGCTTGTGAAGTCCTTAGGTCTTTGATTTGGGAACTCCTTAGATTTTTTACTTCTTCTAGTTTTGAGACTTTTGGATTACACTTATCATTCTTTTGATATTTTTAATTCTTGACTCTCCCATTCTTTACAGCCTGGACTTGCATATCATCAAGTCATGACCTCTCACATGATCAAGTCACAAACCTAATTACTTTGACTTATGTGTCACGCCCCGAACCTGGTGCGCTGACAAACGGCCGCAGACCCACAGGGCGGGCCCAGTGAACCTGCAAGAGCCTCACAACTTAAACACGGACTAGGAGTAGAAAATAAACTGACAGAAATACCAAATAAGAGTACAACTTAAGGTTTAAAACCAAGCTCGAATATAAAGCAAAAGAAATATAGCAGGACCTACAAGGAGGTTCTTAACAACAATACAACTGATACAAAGACATAAGACATAACTCCAAAGAAGACATCTACTGGAAGCCTTCTAAGATCCCTGGGTCTACTGCTCCTGATCTGAAAAGGATTTAAAAATAAATCCATGAGCTCACTAACCTAGTAAGTAATCCAAAACAAACTGAAAGCAAAGTTCAGGTCTGAAATTTGCACAAAAATCAATAACACAAAAATAATGTAAACAAAATCAAAAGCTAAAACAATAAATAACAAAATCTAGAGTATGTCTCCAAAATTCACTGTAAGTGCCAAAGGTCAATTGTTTACCCTCGGTGACAGACCCGAGCCAAAATAACAGAAATCATTTATTTACCCTCGATGACCCGAGACTGAATACCAGGTGGCCATTGATTATTTCACCGAACGGACACGGTGCGAAACTGCAGTCTCATTTTCCCAAAATTACTTGTCGACAAGGTCATGGTTTAACCCCCTACTGACAAGGTTGCATATCGCTCATTTGGAGACCAAAATATTCAGACACATTTCCAAGCCAAGAATACAGAATATTCACAAGTATTTTTCAAAAATTCAACTAATAAAATAAAGTAAATAAATAAATAGATAAATAAATAATGTAAAATAATATACTCACTTTTCCAAGCCTAAGCCTGATTCCACTTTGAAGAAATAATAACAACATTTCACAAATATTTCCCCAAATTCAAGAAAATAAATGATTTACCAATAAAATAAAATACCACAAGTATAAATAACCAACAAATAATTATTCAACCAATCTCAAGGGTGAAATGCATAATTATTAATACAATAAAATACTAAAATTTGAAAAAAAAAAAAAATACAAAGTCTAATGTGTCTCATCAATTGAAGAAAAATGACCCACCTATTTCCAAGATAGCTAAACAAATAAATTCAAAGGAAACAATGTCAAAACAAGGATGGTAACAATTTTAGAAAGGAGATGGGCAAGGACATAAAGGCAAGTGGATATTTAAGGAATAAATATATAACCAAATAATAAATAGATAATCTAAGTTGATGGCAGGTGGACCAAAGATTCAGGCACTAATTAATCTTAAGTTTTTTGTTATTGGAAATAAATAGGATTACAAAAAGGATAAACACTTTGTCAAATAATTAAAGGTAATCAAGGGAAATAACCTATATAAGTTTTGACAAAGTAATAATACCATGGTTCCAACTATGTATAGAAACTTCTCTTCATCTAAAAACATAAGTCATAAATAAGATGATATTCCCACAATAATTTTCAAAGAATAATTGCAAATAAATTTTCAGAAATTTTACATGAAAATAAACCAAAACAACAAAATTTAAATACAAGAGTTCAAGGGATTACTTACTTGGTGATCTCCTAAATTCAAAAGAAATCCAAGATGATGCTCAAGGTGGTCCTATAATCCAAGGGAAAACCAACCAAATAGACATGAATACTTGGAAGTGTTCAAGCACTAAGGCTAAAGATAAACTAGTCTAAAATACCAACACTCTACTAGAAAGCATGGTCTTTCTAAACACAAATTAGAACTCAAGGATTCAAAGGAAGCAACAAAACAAAGAAAAAGAAAAAAAGAAAATAAACATCAAATGCTATAATTAAATGAACACAACTCATGCCCTACCAACATAGTGGTTCACTATGCCAATACATAACTATTTCAATTCATCACAACCAGTATGCATGCCATTTAAGTATTATTATCATGCACACATAGTAAGTAAACATAATCTATATATATGTATATAAGGGCAAGTGTATGCATGCAAAACTCATACACCAATGCATGGATCATGCAAGCTAACATTCAAGGGTATAAACATAAGGTTTCATGCAAATGAGAACATGGTTTCTTGCATATGTATGGGTGGCTTCAAACATATATGTATATACATATGGAGGTGGTTTCATGTGTGTAAATATATATAAATATACATCCTTGGAGGCCATGAACTTGAGGTATTCAAGGGACACAAGAGTGATCTAAACCTATAGGTAGAAGTGGTTTAGTCTCTTGCATGAAAATGTAAACATACATATATATATAGCTTCCTACACACTCACTAGCCATGGTTTCATGTATGCAAATATAAATATATAGCTCCATGCAAGGATAAACCAAACACAAATCAAAATGGTGAAGCTCTACATGCAAACATCATCATCAAAGGCAACCATAGACACATGAGAGCATAGATCGCCCACTAAGAGCTTCAAATCATGAATATTTATTAGAAAATAATCTACCACCAAGCTCAAGATTTTTACAAACACAAGCTTCTCCCAAGACTGTAGCATACCACCCTACCATCACCAAGAGAGAGAGAGAGAGCCTACCTAGCCTTTGGGGAAACGCCGACGGCTACTTGATCTTCTTCTCCTCGCCTCCGGATGCCAAGACTACCGGTGGAGATCCGAACTCCGGTGACGGATGACCCTCTTCTTCAACTTCTAAGGGAGTAAGATCAAGTGGGAGAATGGAGAGAAAGAAGAGAGATGAAGGAATGGAGGAGGGAGATGATCATGGGGTGTATACGTTCGGCCAAGAAGGAGACAATGACGAGATGGCATCCGGGAATCCCTCCGGGAAATTCCTCTCTCTAGAAAAACTCCCAGCAAGGTGACAAGAAGAAGAAGAAGAAGAAGGGATTAAGGATAAAGCAAACATGGTTAGCACTTAACTAGGTTTTAAGGAAACAAATAAAAGAGGTAGGTCCACCATTCCTGGCAGGGTCCACATTATGCCTTTTGAATATCTTGTGGATCCCCAGCTGTGTTCTTCCTATGTTTATAAGTCACGAGCTTAATCTCTATTTGGACCTTGTTAACAGTTATTTTTCAAAAAATAAAAATTTCAAAACAAAAAATTAGTGATCGCCTGGCAAGGTTTTCGTGGCCCAAGCTCAAACCCCTCCCGTGCCTAACTTAATAAAAAAACCTTTTTTACTTGCCCTCTTTGTTGTTCAAAGGGGAAATTTGCATGCACGGTTCTACTATGCACAATAGGTCATTATTAATATACCCTTATAAAAATTTTATTTATTTATCTATTTGATAGAATATTTATATTTTTCTGCACATTTATAGGTAAAAATGAATTTACAAACTTGATAAAATATTAACAAATCATTGAATTTTTTAATTTTTTTCCCCCAATTTTCTTGGGTTAATGAAGTGAAGAGTGTAAACAATAATTTATATTTTTTATAAAACTTTTAATAAAAATTGTATCATAGGATTTATAAGTAAATAAAGAAATCTATGAAATATATAAGAAAGAATTGTTTTTAAAAATTGCACATTTTTACAAGCGTATGCAAGCAACAAAGCATCCTCCATATAAGTGAACTTATAATCCCAGTGACCAGATCAATACAATCGCTACTGTCTTTCTCTTTCCTCAAACCCTAGCAACCCCACAGAAAGGTTAGAGACCAAGATCTCTCTCTCTCTCTCTCTCTCTCTCTTATACTCAAATAGATGTATATACATCTGCTAAATTTCTTGATGTTTGTAATTAGAGAGAAGGGAAATTAAAGATGATGGTGCATGAGAGGATCTTACCAGAAAGGTGGCAATGCACGTATTCGACATGTTTGGGCATTTTGGGGCTCATCACATTCATCTTGATAGCCTTCGGCATCGGCCTCATCAACATTGGAATGACACATGCTGCCATTGGCTTCTTCGGTGCCGCTGTATTAGTCATCTTCTACATCATCCGTTTTATTGCTTCCAGATTCAACAATGGTGTTCCTCAAGGACAACAAAATCTGGACCAGATGCAGCTTCTTGCTGCTATGCCTATGGGATTCAGAGATCACCCTTTGGTGCAATGGGTCATTAGGGAGTTGGGATCCTATGTTCCTGGTCTAGCACCTGCAACTCAGGGACATGATCAGAGTGCGGTGGAAATGGTGCCAAGGGCTGCTGAAAGATGAAACCAGTATGGACTTTATTTGAAATCATATGTAGCTAGTGCTAGTGCTAGTGCTTGATGTTTGATTCTTTAATTCTTGTGTTTAGGGTGTGAAACTCATATATATGTAGCAACTGTCTGATATATGTTGATTCTTGAGTTCTTGTTATTAGGGTTTGGAAATCAAAGCTAGGTATGTGGTTTCTTGCATAGAGAATGTATTTTGTACATGCATGCAGATATAAATAATGGAAGAACTTGGGGTATGTGCGTTAACTGATGATTAAGTGAAGGAAATGTAATATGGGTTCAAGAAGATCATTAATGCATATATGAGCTAGCTGTTTGATATTGTGTCTCAATTGTTTTTCTTGGGATTTATTCATGCTTCCTTTTTAAATAATCTTTTGAGGCCTCTTTCTTAGATTAGAGAGTATATATACATCCATGCCTCTATGCACCCAAAAAACTGGGTTCTATATATGTATTTGATGTGGTTACCACTGTTCAAGATTATTTGATGTACATGGTGTTTGATATACATTCTTTATTGGTTTCATGTCTTGGACATTTTTAGATTTACTTGTGTGAGGCTTGGTTTCTAGCATGCATTGAGATCAGTGTATATACATGCATGAATGAACCTTGCCATATATATAGAGATGATCAAGGCAATGTACTAATTAGTTCATAAAATCATAGTGTTATTTGATTGATCCTTAATTTCTCTCTGTTAATTTCTTGATTATTTATTATATTATTTCTTGCATGGTAATTTGGTTTCTTACTTCTTGTAGGTTATATTACAAATATATATATATCTACATAAGTCATAGAGATTTCTTGAAATTAATTCATACTTTATTTCCAAAAGGCAATATAATGAAAAAGAACACGTACTTAATTCCAAGGTTCATTATGATTCCAACTGATCACCCATATATTTAAATATGGTATAATTGCTCTTTTCTTTATATTTTGTAGGAAAAAAGCTCCTTTTTTTTTTCTCGTCTCATGTAATTGGTCATTAAATGAATTTTATTTTTAATTTTATTATAATAAGTAGTTGTATGCTAGCCACATTTATGAGTAATGTTTTTTTCTAATCAAAAAGTGGTTTTCATGGATTAGAAAATTAAGACATATCTACCTAAATACAGCAAAAAGGTTTTTTTTTAAAAAAAAAAAACTAATGGTGCTATTGTAATTATAAATGTACTCCATCTAAATTGGGTAAAACTATTATATTTTTTTAAAAAAAATTACCAAAAAAACTTATGATTTCATACAGCTGCAAAGAAGACTTGTGCTTTTATTTTATTTTTTTTTCATTTACAGAATATTTGTTTTATTCACTTATCCCAAAAAGACTATGAACAATGTTAATCCCTATTTATCCAGTAAGGACAATTTCACCAATTCAATTATTTGATGACATATTATCTTTATAAAAACAATTATGCCCGCCCTCTTCTTTTTGGGCAAGTATCATCAATTTTTGTTTAATCTTATAACATAAAATATTTTATAGTGAAAGGACTTTGAAAAGTTATAAATTCAAAATTAAAATAAAATGCAGATCAAGAAGAATGGAGAAAAGGCATATAATTAATTTATTTTGTAATTTGTATATTTCATGGGCATCTGCCAATTAGTCAATGAATATTTTTTAAATATAATGAAATAAAATATTTTCCATGAAAATTAATTTGTATTTGATTACCAATATTTGTAGCACTTTGCATGTAATAATTGAATATTTGATTGAATTTGGTGCTTAATTAACTTCTATTTTGTATTTAGGAAAGAATGAAAACATACAAATCAAGAGGAACAAGTTTGAGGCGATTTAAGCTAATTTTGTAAGAAAAACAGATATTTTAGAGTGACTTACATATGAGCGTACGTGTGTTATTAAGGGAGTTTACTGTAGCAGCGAAATGGTTATGTACTGTAGCAAATCACTATTTATGGCATAGTTACGGCCGTAAGCCCAACCCAAGAACCTTATAGGCTTTGTTATGCCCATAAGCTTCAGGCCGAAAGGGTTACTGTAGCAGTGGGTTGTTTATTGTACTATAGCAAATCACTATTTATGGCCTTGTTACTAGTGTGCTGCTTATTATACTATAATAAATCACTATTTACGGCCTTGTTATTGGTGTAACTCCAAACCCGAGAACCTTACAGGCACTATTATGGCTATAAGAACCCCTGAATCCTGAGTTATAAAAACCATAAATTAGGGCTTTTGGGGGATCTTCTTCTCTATTCTTTGGCCATCCTTTGGGCGGCGATTTGGGCGAGTTTCCATTGCATATCTTGTCCGAGAAGGAAAAAAACAAGGGGGAGAGATTAGACGAAGGTTCAAATGTTCAAAGAAGCCGTTCTTGGAGAGGTCTCAGTGATGATTTTGGGGAATCTTTGAAGAACTTCATCCATCCAAGGAGATTGTGAGCTTTAAAAGAATTTTATTATTCTCTTGATAGGGACACAAGTGTATGTGTTGATCGAGTAATAAAGTGTGTATAAGTGCAGAGTGTCGGTCCACAGGGAAGAAAATGAATATTAGTAATAACTCTAATTCCGAAAATTAGCCTAACTAATGAAGTGGTATATGTGAATAAAAAAACCAAAAACAAGAAATACGGAAATAAAAGCGGAGAGAAATCAAGGGAAGAAATAATGTCCGGGCATAGTATCCGCATAGGGTTATGAAGTACAGGACAAAGGTTGTCTAGGTATGCAATCCTATTTGAACCAAAAGGTTTTCAGAATTATACAAAACTCCGATTTCTCAGATGAATTGTAACTGAATAGGTGCAGAGCTGATACTGACATCCATACAATCGCATTAACATTCTATGAAATCTTATTATGGGCTAATGACAATATTTTAAGTAGATAATCTCCCCCAAAAAGAGAGTTTATCCGTAATCCGAATATAGAGCAGAAATGCGATTTCTCCTAAAATCCACTCCACATGATTGCAAAGAGCACGGAGATTATCACTATCCCACTCAGAAAGATTGTAGGAGACATAGTTTCCGAAGTACCTTAACTAGAGGTATACCCACTATTCTCTCGAATTGCGGTAAGTCTATGGTAGGTGGGAATTTCTTCTCGTCACGTAGTAATACCAAGTATGATAGCTAGGGCTTTCGCCATGTTAGCAATCAAGCACTTAATCACACAATTAGATTCAAATAGATATTATTGCAAATAAGAAATCAATTAAAGCATCAAAGATTCAACAACCAAAATCAAAGATATAAATCCTAGAGTTCAACTATGCTCAAACACTATGAAAATTAGTTCTCCATCATTGGAGAACAACAATCCAATCCAGAGGAATAAAAATACATTAAGGGGCAGTTTGGTTTCCCGTTAGTCAAATTGCATGTAAGTGGACTTACAGTGTAAATGAAAATACTGTATTTCAACTTACATCATTATTGTTTGGTTTGATGTAAGTGTAAATGTTGTATTTATTTTTTATGTGTTTGGTTTGATGTGAGTGTGAAAGTATGGTCACCATGTTGGTGAGATTACCTCCATTAGTTTTTATTATTAATTATTTGCTACTTATCATACAAATTAATTTAAATAAAAATAATTAATTAATTTAATACAATATTTATTTAATGTAAAAATATATTTTTTAAATAAGCATTAAATTTAATTAACAAATAATATTTTTTTTAACATAAAATTACATTACAAAATATTTAAATCAAAATATAAGATCATTAAAATTCATCTGAATATAGTGTTCAATATTTATTAACCACATTGTTTTTGTACACGATAACACCTAACACGCATCCAATTCAAACGAACATTAAAAATCCATCAAAAATTATTATTTAAAATTACATCATCTAAAATCCATCAACGTAAAAAAAAAAATACAACGTCCCAAACAATAAAATAAAATAAAATACCCTTATCATTATAGTTTCTATCTTATCATTATATTTTTAATTATGCGAGCAAACCCTTATCAAATCCATCAATGATCCAAAGTGAATGGTTTTCTTTGGACAGTCTCGATCACGTATCCTGAGAGAGAGCACAGAAGCATGGTGGTTGTCTCCTTGGTTCGCCTCCTACCTTCGTTCACCTCTTGTCTTCAAAACAAGATCAACAATAAAAAGTAGAAATTTTATTGCTTAAAGCTCCATTAATTGATTTGCTTATCCATCAAATCCAAGATCAAGAAATAAAAGAAATCCACAAACAAACATAATCCAGAGCCACATTACATCTGAATTTCATCAAATACTTGCAAGGCATCACGTTATAACAAGGGCACATCCCAATCTAAACACAATAACCAATAATAATAATAATAATATAAAAAAAACACTAAAAATTGAAAGCATTCATTCAATTGAGAAGATCCAGAAAAAAAAAACTCCAACTTTGAATTGAAAATGTTCACAAACTTCAGTGCTAAGCTCAAGACCCAACAAACAACACACAAGATAATAGATCATGTTTAGATAGTCAACCAACAAAACAAGAAAACGAAGTAATCTAACTAATGATGAGTTTAGATAAATACCACAGTGAGGAGATTTAAGCATGGCGGTTGCTGTCGCGGTGTTTTCCCTCCTCTCACCATCCCTTGTGTGTGGCGTTCCCCTTTCACCTTGCTACCTCCTCTCAGGTCCCTCCGCATCGTTCCTCGCTCCACTCTAGAGAACTGCACTGGCGCCACCGAGACCCTAGAAGAGGATGGAGCAAGGGGAACGGTCCTCTAGCTAAAGAGGAGCAAGATCAAAACTAGAGCATGGCGGAGTTAAAGAAGCTGATGGTGGGGAGGAGAGAGAGAGGGGAGCGGGGACTCTGAGGGGTGCGGCAGGGCGGCGAAGGCCGGGGAGATGGAAAGAAGGCGATAACGAAGAAACGAAAGAGGAGTGAAACTTGAAGTTGTGAAATGTTTTACAGTATTTCAACTCACAACCATTTTTGGTGTGAGTTGAATCACTAGAAAATGGGGATGAGAAGTAACTAGAATTACATGTGAAATGTACTTTCACCTCAAACCAAACACCAAAAAGTAGCTTTTTACATATAAAACTAGTTACTTCACTTCTACTTACACCCACTTACTCTCAACCAAACTGCCCCTAAGAGAATAACAAAACTCCCTCTAATCTCGCAATCTCCTTGGATGAATGAAGTTCCAAAGATTCCCCAAAATCACTGCTGTGTTTTCTCTACGAATGGCTCCTTTGAAGCTTTGAACCTTCTCCTAATCTCTCCCTCTTGTTTTCTTCCTTCTCCGGCAAGATATCTAGGGAAAAACCCCCCAAATTGTTGCCCAAAGAGTAGAGAAGGAGCTCCCCCCCCCAAAAAAAAAACCCTAATTTCTGGCTTTTATAACTCAAGAATCGGGGGTTCTTACAGCCGCTATAGTAACCCTTACGTCCGTAACCTGCCCGTAATAATGTCGTAAATAGTGATGTGCCACAATAGCATGAACAATGCACTGCTACAGTACTGTTCGTAATAGTACCCGTAAGCTCGCCCATAAGTCACTCTAAAAACTCTATTTTTCTTCCAAAATTAGCTCAAATAGCCTCAAACTTGTTCCTCTTGATCAATATGTTCTGATCATTCAAGCCTGAATACCAAATAGAAGCGAATTAAGCGCCAATTCAATATATATTCAACAATTACATGCAAAGTGCTATGAATAATAATAAAATACATTCATTCAAGCTCTTTATTTATTTTATTTCATTTGGATTGGATTATTGCTCTCTAATGATGGAGAACTAATTTTCATGGTGTTTGGGGATATTTGAACTCTAGGTTTTTTCTTTTGACATTGGTTGTTGGATTCATGTGATTTAGTTGTTTTTTCTTTATTGTAATCCATTCTATTTGAATCTAATTGCGTGTATGAATGCTTGATTGCTATTATGGCGAAAGCCCTAGTTATCATACTTGATGTTGACGAGTAAAAATACCCACCTAGCATAGGCATGCCATGATTAAAAAGAATTGTGAGTGAGCCTACACATAGTAATGATTAGGAAATCTTTCGGTTCAAATAGGATTGCATACCTAGACAACTTTTGTCCTACACTTTATCAAACCCTAGAGGGATATTATGCCTGGATATCATTTCTTCCCCTGATTATCCTCCTGCTTTATTTCATATTTCTTGTTTTTTCTCTCTTTTGTTCACACACATCACTTGATTAGTTAGCTAATTTTGAACTAGAGTTACTACTAGTACTCTCATTCTTTCTGTGGACCGACATCCTGCTTTCACGCATACTTTATTACACGATCGGCATATATACTTGCGTCCCTATCAAAGCAGTACAAGAAATAAGCCCTTTTATCGACTACCAAATAATGATTTTAGCCAAAAAAAAATCTTTAGATATATATATATAAATCAGAGGGTATCCTATTATTAATAAAATTAGTATTTTATTTCAACAAAGTGGCTAGGTTATAAACCATCTTTTGTGCCAAGATTACTTGTGTGTGTAGTACGCATGTGATCCATAAGTATACAGATCGCTCAATTAATAAAGTATAAAATCTACATAATGCTAATCCAATGAGGACTAGATGCTCTTGATACTAATTCCACTTCTATTATCTAGCCAATTAGATGGCTAGATTTTGTTTAAAGACAAATTAGAATTTTAATGGACAAGAAGGCAGGAATTTTACTAAGAAGGAATATTATATCAAATGAGGGGTATCCAGACATAAATCCCCTTGAGAATCAAATCTAAGGTATATACATATATATATATATATCGGTTGTGATCATCAAGTGTTTTTGGATGATGAAGATTCCTAGATTAAATAATCCCCTTTCTCAAAGTGACTAATTTCTAATCCAATATGAAGATCTTATTCATTTTATAATTGTATAAAATTTTATGTGAATCCTTTGTTTTAACCCAAATCTGGAGTACGGTGTTTGCACTCATACACCCAATCTCTAGCTGTTCACACACCCGGTACCAACTAATGTAGATCTATATACAATTGATTTCTCAATCCTGATTGTAAAAATCAAGCACATTTGGGAGCTATCTTTTGTTAAAGCAAATACTTGACGTCAAAGTACACATAGAAGATTCACAAAAAAAAACTTAGAGATAGCCAATATATAATAGCAATTAAACTACAAACTCATCTCAAGGTTCACCAATATCTAAGGTACCAAAGAAATTTAGCTCCTCAAACTAAAAGGATATTCATTATAGGCTCTAACTGAAAAGAAATAGTGAAAATGTACATAAGGAGAACTCCCTCAATGCTTCTCTCTTCTCAAGTGAATGAAACCCTAAGTGGTCAAGGAGAGTCTATTACCTCTTCAATCTCACATAATCATGCCAATATATATCATCATCTCGGATCGCTCCTCGATTGGCTCCCTTTGATTATGGTTGCTGAACCGTCTTCCCTATGCTGATATCAACGACCCACGACCAAGTCAACTTAATAAACACGCATCTTTCCTTACTCTCTTCGTCGTACAACGAGAAAATTCCCAGCACATCCCTATAACAATGAGTAATTACCAATATTCTCTCATAAAAAATCTCATGTATGAATCAAATTTTATAAAATAATTTTATTTTCTTCTGCAAATTTATAGTTAAAAATAAATTTATAGATTTTCAAAGTACAAATTAATAATTGAACTTTTATTATTTTTTTATAAATTTTTGGGTTAATGAACTGAAAAGTGTAAACAATTAATAATTTATTTTTTATAAAATTGTTTTAGTTAAATTTTCTTATCACAGGATATATAAGAAAATAAAAAAATTAATAAAATATATAAGCAAGAATTGTTTTTACAATTTACATAGGTGTATAAACAATTACACATTTTTACAAGCATATGCAAACAAAAACATCCTCTATATAAGTAAACTTGTAATCCCAGTGACCACATCAATACAATCACTACTGTCTTTCGCTTTCCTCAAACCCTAGCAACTCCTTAGCAAGGTTAGAGACCAAGAACTCTCTCTCTCTCTCTCTCTCTCTGTCTCTCTGTCTCTCTCTCTCTCTCTCTCTCTCTCTCTCTCTCTCTCTCTCTCTCTCTCTCTCATTCTCAATAGATGTATATTATCTGCCAAATTTCTTGATGTCTGTAATTAGAGAGAAGGGAAATTAAAGATGATGGTGCGTGAGAGGATCTTGCCAGAAAGGTGGCAGTGCACGTATTGGACATGTTTGGGCATTTTGGGGCTCATCGCAGTCATCTTCACAGTCCTCGGCATTGTCTTCATCAGCATTGGAATGACACAGGCCGCCATTGGCTTCTTCGCTGCGGCTGTATTAATCATCTTCTACATAATCAGTTTTGTTGCTTCCAGATTCAACAGTGGTGTTCCTCAAGAACAACAAAATCAGAACCAGATGCAGCTTCTTGCTGCTATGTGTATGGGAATCAGGGATCACCCTTTGGCTCAATGGATCATTAGGAAGTCGAGAGATGTTCGTGGTCCACCACCTGCACCTCAGGGACATGATCAGAGAGCGGTGGAGATGGTGCCAATGGCTGATCAGAGATGAAACCAGTATGGACTTTATTTGATATCATATGTAGATAGTGCTAGTGCTTGATGTTTGATGCTTTAATTCTTGTATTTAGGGTGTGGAACTCATATATATATATATATATATATGTAGCTATACTGCATGATATATGTTGATTCTTGAGTTCTTGTTAGTAGGGTTTGGAAATCAAAGCTAGGTATGTGGTTTCTTGCATAGAGAATGCATTTTGTACATGCGTGCAGATGTGAATAATGGAAGAACTTGTGGGGGTATGTACATTCATTGAAGATGAAGTGAAGGCAACGTAATTTGGGTTCAAGACGATCGTTAATGCATATATATGAGCTAGTTGCTTGATATTTTTTCGTAATTGTTTTTTCTTGGGATTTATTCATGCTTCTTTTTTTCTTTCTAATCTTTTAGGCCTGTTTCTTATATTAGAGAGTATATATACATGCAATGCCTGTATGCATGGAAAAAATTGGGTGATATATATATATATTTGATGTGGTTAGCACTGTTCAAGAGTATTTGATGTACATGGTGTTTGATATACATTCTTTATTGGTTTTCATGTCTTGTGCTTTTTTAGATTTATTTGTGTGAGGCTTGAATTCTTGCATGCATTCAGATCAGTGTATATACATGCATGAATGAACTTTGTTATGTATATATATATATATATATGTATGTATATTCATGGAAATCAAGGTGATCGAGGCAATGTCATTAGTTCAGAAAATCTTAGTGTTATTTGATTGATCCTTTCTCTTTGTTAATATCTTGAGGTTTCTAGCTAGCATTTGTAATTTGGTTTCTAGCTAACTTCTTCTGCTTTATATTACATATATAATTTCATACATGAATCAAAGGGTATCTTATTATTATTATTAAAATTGGTATTTAATTTAAATAAAGTAGAGAAGTAATACCCATCTTTGCGTCACGATTACATATGCATGCATTTTACCCTTTAATTTTTCCTTTCGTAATTTAAAAGAAACACAAGACTTTCGTACATTTAAAAGTTACCATCCAAAACATCCAAGTCAACTTAATAAACAACTGTCTTTAGTTGCCCCTGCCCTCTTGGATGTATCAAGAAAAAATTATTTGCGCACCCTTGCTACAATGTGTAATTACCAATATATCCTCATAAAAATCTCATTCATTTATCAAATTTAATAAAATATTTTTATTTATTTTTTACACATTTACATTTAAAAATAAATTTATAAATTTTAATCATTGAATTTTTATATTTTCCAAATTTTATTGGGTTATGAATTGAAGAGTGTAAAAAGTAATTAATTTTTTTTATAAATTTGTTTTAGTTAAACTTTTATCCTAAGATTTACAAGTACATAAAAAAAATAAAAATAAAAATTCATTGAAATGTATAAGCTAGCGAGAACTCATCGTCCTGTACATGAGCCGTGTTGTTGCTTTTCACCTCATCAATGATATTCCTCAATAACAACAGAATCTAGACGAGGAAATGGCCATGCACATATAGCCTCTTGCTGATATAGGAATCAGGGATCATCCTTTGGTGCGACAGGTCATTAAGGAGTTGGGATATGTTCCTGAATCCTGGTCCACCACCTGCAGCTCAGTTACTCAGGGACATGATCAGAATGTGATGCAGATGGTGCCAATGGCTGCTCAAAGATGAAACCAGTATGGACTTTATTTGAAATCATATATATGTATAGCAAGTGCTAGTGCTTGAAAGCTTAATTCTTAATTAGTTCTTGTTATTAGGGTTTGGAACTCATATTTGTAGGTACTGCATGCATGATGTTTGATTCTTGAGTTCTTGTTAATAGGGTTTGGAACTCAAAGCTAGATATATATGTGGTTTCTTGCATATATTTATATATATAGAGAATATATTTTGTACATGCAACCAGATATATGAATAATGGAAGAACTTGGGGTATGTACGTTCGCTGACGATGAAAGTGAAGGCAATGTAATTAGGGTTCAAGAAGATCATTAATGCATATCTGAGCTGTTTGAAATTAATTGTTTCTTGATTGGTTTACTTGGAATTCATTAATTCATGCTTCCATATATATATATATATGTTTGTTTATAATCTTTGAAGGAGTGCGTCTTTTATTCGAGAGTATATATACATGCATGCCTCTATGCATGGAAAAAAATTGGGAATATATATATATATATATATATATATTTGACGTGGTTAGCATTAATGTTCAAGATTATTTGATGTGGTGTTTGATATATATTTCTTTTATTTTATGTCTTGGATAGCTTTATTTGTGTGAGGCTTGTTTCATGCATTCATAAAGATAGATGGATATATATAGAAGCATGAATGAACGTTGCCAAGAATAGATAGTGATCAAGGCAATGTAACCAGTTCATCAAATCATAGTGTTATTTCATTTGATTGATCCTATCTCTTTGTTAATATCTTGACGCTTTATTATATTATTTTTTTGCATGATAAATTGGTTTCTAACTGCTTTTGCTTTACATTACATATATAACTTCTTGTGCTCTATGCTAGCCACGTTTGTGAGATAACGTTGTCTTTTAATCAAAAAGTGGTTTTTTGATTGGAAAAGTATATCTAGCTTTTTTTTTTATTACAAATATCTAACCAAATATTGCAAAAGTTTTTTTTTAAACCAATGATGCTTATTTTATAAATGCACTCCATCTAAAATTGGTAAACCGGCCCCTCGTATCTTTTTATTGTAGTTATAATTATAGTTACTTCATAAACTTAGATTTATGTTGAATCTTGTGCCTTATTGCAGATTCATTAATTAATTAATTAATTTTTGAGTTGATATTGGTTTGGCAGTTGAGTTGAGGGTTTGATTGTTTGAATTTATATTGATTGAGAAATTAAACTTTTCCATAATTTAATCTCTATTTATATTGATAAATATTTTTTTAAAATTTAAATATTATAAAAATAAATACTCTTTAATTAAGAGATTAGATTATGAAATTTAAAATTTAAATCTAAATATATCTTTATTATATCAAATGAAATTAAAAATATCTATATATATAGAAGAAAAAAAAAGTATTTCTCAAGAAAAAACAAAAGAGATGGAGAAGAAGGAAGAGTTTCGATTGATAAATCATGGCTCCTTGGGATTAGCACTTCTTGTGTTTGGTGTGCTGCTGATGTTAGCCTGGATGCTCTTCTGGGATCAAAGATGTGTCTCTGGTTTACTGGTTTTGGTGTTTATATGGTTCCTGTGGGAAGCTTTTGACTGGGGAATACTATGTGATCTTTGATAAATTCAATGTAATTTTTTTTTTTCTTCTTCTTATTCCTTGGTTATTTATTTTTGTTGTATCGAATTCCTGGTTTTACTATATTTCATCTTTTTTACTTCTCCATCAAGGTATAATAATTTATCTTTCTGATTTTTTTTTTTCACTAGTTTATGAACCATAACATATGTGTATCCTTAATTTCAACAAAATCTAAGAGTTTATTTGCAAATATTTTGAAATTTGATATATATATATATATATATATATTTTTTTTTCTTTTTTAAGATTTTGCTTCCTTCTTTGTCAAGTGGCTATTTAATTAATTTTATCTTCCGCCAAAATCACTGTCCATATTTCTCAAAATAATAATAATGAATAAATAAATAATGAAAAATATTGCACTTATATAAACGATATTTGTTTATATAAATTACTGTTATTTAATCAACTAAAATCTTTTACCTTTATAAATCATCGTATTATTACCTAGACAAATTATCAAGGGTATAACATTGGAGGGTTGTTATAATCTTATAGTTTACCTTCTATACCATGCTGATATAAAAACCTTATGAGGTTCTCGAAATCTTACACTACCATGAAAAATAGGAATACTAGAAACATGGTTTTTATATCAACGGGAATATGTGCAATTTCAACAAAGTAGTAATGTGATTGGAACACAACATTACCAAAGTTAGGTGGAAATCTTATATTATTAATTGTCATTTTACTTAAATACCCTAATAGTATTAAATATATTAAAGTTCATAACATTTTAATGCAAATATCTTTATCATATATTATATATATATATCTCCAAACCTTTACTTATTGATGGTTGTATCTCTATTAAAACCAAGTTAATTAATAAAAATCAAAATTAAAGATTAGTGGTGTATTATATTTTGAATAAATGGTTAAAACATGAAAATATCTCATTTTTGAAATTTTAATAAATTTGAAGATTGTTTTAGTCAAATTGGGTAAAATAATGAGGTTTTTGTTAGTGCAACTGCACTATTTAATTGGCATGATTTGACATCAAGACAAGATGACGTGGCAACTATGGTGACAAGGCATAATTGATGACATGGAAAGTATGGTGACATGGCAAGGAGACTTGGCTTACAAGGCAAAATATCTTGAAGACCTTGGTAGAGTTATTTTTAGTAAATCTATAACATGGAGGAAACACCACACATTTTGTTTGTAAAGGTCTCTTTTAGTGGATTGTTTATCTTTGGGCTTAGCCCCCCAAACGAAGGTGAGTGGACGCCGAACTGGGTTACCAATATCATGTGTCTTTTTCTTTGTTGGTTTGTGTGAGATTTCTATGAGTGTTTGAGTGTTCCCTAAAACCCACAAACCACACCACTAACAGTTTTCATTGAAAAAAATTTCAAATTTCATCTAGAATGTTAGATTACCAACTATTAACTTGACACTCATATTATTATTAATATTACCAACGTTATACATGAATGTAATATCCCACCCTAATCAAACACCACACATTTTGTTTGTAGAGGTCTGTTTGGTTCATGAAAACTTTATATTACAGTTTGAAATATGATGACTTGGAATGTGATTCCCAAGTCATTGATAAAAATATATACAATTTTTTTTTCTGACAACACAATAATAAAATTACTAGAAATGTAATTCTCAAGTCATATTGACAAAATATATGCAATTTCTGTTTTGTTGATAGCACAGTAATGTGGTTGGACTGTAGTATTATTATATTTAATTAGTAGAGAATCGTATATTATCAATTCTCATTTTATTAAAATTCCCTTACTTAATGGATCCAAATATATCAAAATTCATAAGATTATGATATAAATATAAAAATTGTTTAATAATAAATATGTGTTATTATTTAAAAATAATAATTTTAAAATATTAAATATTTATTAATATTAATTAATTCAAAGTTAATTATTATATATTAATATTTTTTTTTCTCCAGCTTAATATTTGAAAAAAAATTAAGTCTCAAATGTTATTCTTATCTCCAATATATGGGTAGAAAGAAAAAACAAGAATTTTTCTTGTTTTTGAATTTTCTTTTTTTTTAACTTGATGTGTCCGTGATTTTATTGGATTTAAATGGTATAATGGAGAAAAAGTTTACATTCGCCTCGGAATGTTACATAATCATTTATTGAGTTGGTAAATGTGGACAAGTCACAAACCCACCATTAAGTTGAGAGTTCAAACGGTTAATTTATACAACTTAATACACTTTAAGAGGGAATGAAATACCATTTTTCTAATTGGGGATCCTTTATTCTCACCCAACCTTTAATATAATCAACTGGCCAAAAATAATGATTGATAAATCAATTTTTTTAATTATTTTAGGCTTTTCAAGTAAATAATTGTGGGTTCATGACTTTCATTAGTGGCAAGCCCTTGACGTTAATTATCCTAAACTCTTTTAAAGGAAAGCTCTGATTAATAACAAGTGTGAATGAAAACTAATTGGCAAAACAAAATTTACTTTTATCTATCTCATGATAAGATACATGCATGAATACATGAAACACAAACTTGATTGAGAATACTAAGACTAGGAATTCTATCTTCTCTAATCCTATTTTCCCTATCTTCTTCTATCTTCTTAAGATTTGAACTCATTTGGCTTCATGAGTGAGGATGTGATGCTCAAGTTCCTCCCAACACTCTCGTTCACTGCCGGATCTAGAGGGGGGGGGACAAGGGGGTGCTTGAGCACCCCCTTGGCCCATCAAATATATATATATATATATATATATATATATATATATATATTCATAATTAATTATATATTATTAAAATATTAATCATTATAATTCATATGAAAAATGCTACTTTTATTTTTTTAAAATTTAACATCATATTATTTAAAAATAAATTAAATAAAAATAATAAAATTACTATATTAAATAAATTTAACCTCATAATAAATAATATGGCTAGCCAAGCATAAATCCTCAAATATTTTTGTATTTAAACATTATGTATAAATTTTTTATTGAACTCATCAATACATAATTATCAATATTTAGGATATTAAAATAAAAATAAAAATAAAATTCTAAAAAATGCAATTGCTATCGCAAAATCTCTAAAATAAAAAAAATACATTGCAGATCTCATGGATTTGTGAGTTTTTTTCTCTTTGATCAATTATCTCCAAGTTTATGTTTTATTTTCATTATAGGGATTTATTGTTTTTTTTTCCTGTTTGTTTTATATCTAATTTAATTTTTTTTAATTTTTGTGTGATTATTTGTTGTGTAAAAGTATTTATATTTGTTAAATGATTGTTAGGTATTTGTTAAATATTTGTTTCATTATGAAAATTATTGTGAAAAAATGTTATATACTTGTGATTAATTGTTATGAAAATTTTAATTATTCATTAGATTATTTGTTGAATAACTATAGTATTTAGTTATTGACTTATATATGAATTTGGTTAAAGTTGTTTTTAAATTGCAGTATTTGTTAATTTAGTGTTTAACTAGTTGAGTTAATCGCTAATTATGTAGATATGAATTTGTTTAAAGTTGTTTTTAAATTTTTTTAGATGGATATATATTTTATATTTTTAAAATATTTATTATTATAATCTCAAATTTGAATTAATAGATTTATTTTATATTTAAAAAAATTTTAAAATTTAAATTCAGCCACCCCTTAATTTTAGTTCTGCTTCCGCCACTGCTAAGTTGAAAATTGCTCTTAAATATATCTGTTAGGCCGGATGGGTAGTAGTGTGGTAATTTACTGCTCCACCTCTCATTTAATGTAATCACACACACTCAATGTAAAATCAAGCATGTGAGAGAAAAGGAACAAACGAATTAGTTACCCAATTCTGCACATTTTGCCTACGTTTGGGGGGTCGAGTCCGGAGAGAACAATCTACTAAAAGAGGGAAAGAAAAAAGAGTATAACACTCATTCTCACTTACACAATGACAAAGAATAACCCTCTCTAGATTGTCCAATGCCCACTCTCCTCAACCCACACACTTGGGTCTCTCACTCGTAGCACATCCTAAATATCAGAGCATTATTGGTCTCTTATAAAGACGTCTCTGCAT
The DNA here is from genome assembly GCF_009730915.1 of Dioscorea cayenensis subsp. rotundata. Lineage (NCBI taxonomy): Eukaryota > Viridiplantae > Streptophyta > Magnoliopsida > Dioscoreales > Dioscoreaceae > Dioscorea > Dioscorea cayenensis. Next base: position 18,541,594 of record NC_052475.1, on the reverse strand, counting down.
CCCAAATAAAGTTTCCTCCTCTTTTAGAATCTCCGCAATTTCCTAACTTAGACACCTTCCAAAGTTAGACATTGTAACTGCTGTTGTAACCAAGCTTGCAACGTGACTCACCTACTAATCCTAATTAAATTCTAGCTTCCGTTACAACGCGACCTTGTGATACCCCCATTCCTCTTGACTGTGCCAGTAGTCCACGTCAATGCAGTCAACTCCTCCCGAGCTCTACTACTAGCAACTAACTTGCCTCCTCACATCATATCAGCAGGTCCCTCTCCCAAGGGTCGCACCCACCTAGGCGCAAATCCATCTCACCAAAGATAGTCTTCAAAGATCTTCAAAATCTTCTTTTCAAACTTGATCTCCATTCATCCAAGTTTTATTTTCACAATCTTCAAACTTGATCTTCATTCATCCAAGTTTGGTTTTCAATATTCTTGTTACTAAACTTGATCTCCTTTCTTCGAAGCATGATCTTCAATCATCCAAGCTTGGGTCATCAATCTTCTTAAAATATATGCACTTGTCAAAGATAGCTTGTGCTATTCTTTAGAATAGTCTTGTGTCTTCAAACAACTCCGCCCATAATTAGCTTTGGATCTTTTCTTTAAGTTAAATTGCTAATTATGGTCTTGGGAATCTTCATAACTGGGTGTTTCTTTTCGTAGTTAATTTGATCCGGCTGTGGTGAGGAGGAGGGAGGAGAGGTTTGAATGGGAGCAAAAGGAGGCGGCCTTGGAGATGAGGGATGAGGGGTGTAGAGAGGAAGAAGGGAAAGAATTAGGGGCTAGGTTTTTTTTACCACAATGAATAATCTCAACCATTGATCATTATGATCAATGGTGGAGATTATTCCAAACTAATAATTAATTATAAAATATATATTTTAACAATTCATCAAATAAATGATAACTACTTATCTCTAGTTTAAAATATTAAAAATATGTTATAAATTAAATATTAATTTAACACTAATGATTAATATACATTACCTATTATTCTTTATTCATTATCACAAAATTATTTAAAAATATTTTCTTGATAATAAGTTATATAAATAATTATTTTTACCACAATAAATAATCTCCACCATTGATCATTATGATCAATGGTGGAGATTATTCCATAATAATAATTAATTATAAAATATATATTTTAACAATACTTAACTTATCTATAGTTAAAAAGTATTAAAAATATTTATAATTTAAATATTAATTTAACACTAAATTATTTAAAAATATTTTCTTGATAATATGTTATATTAATAATTATTTTTAACATAAATAATAATTAATATAAATAAGTATTAGAAAATAAGTTCTATTCACATACCGACAGAATTCCTTGGGTAAACCTATGTTAGTACTATTATTAAAATATCTCAACGCATAACATACCGACGGAACTCCGTCGGTATACTATTGTCGGTAATATTAAAAAATTATTACCGATGGAATTCAGTCGCGATTGTACGCTTGTACTTTTAAAAAACTTATCCCGACACAATTCTGTTGATAATAACATTGACATATTCGTCGGTAAACTTTTAGCCTAACAATTTAGAGTGAACCCCTACAATACCAATGGCATTCCGTCGGTAATAATACATCGGTAATATTATTAAATTAGACCAACAAAATTCCATCCCTATTAATAAAATTATGTGTCGGTAATTCTTTGGTGCCCAAGTGAAAAATATGGCGAGCAATGTAGTGACAGAAATCTGTTGGCGTCGTCATCGGTAATGTGGTCGCTATTAAAAATTTGGGAAAATTGCTTGCATACCCCTGCAAAACCATGAAATTGCTTAAATACCCCCATAAAAATACTATTTGCTTGCATACCCCATAAAACTAACTTTTTTAGTTATATATCCCTGTCGTTAGTTACCGTTAGCCACCGTTAGGGTTTATGAAATTAACCATAGTTCTCACTTAACCCAACTTAACAAAATTACCCAATTACCTTTAACATCATCCAACCTAAGCCATCTGAGAAAACTCCTCAAACTTCTCAACCACTCAACCGCCATCTTTTGAGGTTCTCTCCTCACCAATCCCTTCAAGTCACACCATCTCACTAGCCGGCTATTTCAAATCGGAGTCAGAGGCGTCTATGCTCGTCCTCGGAGGTTTTAACCTAATCCTACTGGACCATCTCAATGCCAGCTACGCCCGACGTCGTGACATCTATGCATGTGCCATTACCTTCACCATCAGAGGTCTTAGCGTGATCAACGCCGTCGCCAAAAGCTTACTCAGAGAACCTCCCAATTTTAAAGAATTTTATGGGGAACTTGTTTGTTCAAAAATTTGATGTCCTTTAGAGAACTTGATGGTAAAAAACTTGATATTGGATGGGTGTTCAAAAAAAATAATTATTGAACTTCTTTCTTATAAATTTCATATGTAATTATATTTTGAGTAGGTGTATGAAATTATTTGTATATATTGTTACATATCGTAATTTTTACCTATTTTTAGGTTGTATTTGTAAAGAACATGTGATAATGCAAAAAAATTTTTAAAGATGTTTGTAAAAACCTTAAAAATATGAATTTACTCAAAAATTCATGATTTTTTGATAAATTTTAAAAATAATTAAAGCGTATATAAAATATTACATTAGTTATCTATAATTTAAATAATTTAAAGTGTATAAAATATAATAAAAAAATTTGATGGGTATATTAACAAACCCATAATTGTCATTTGTTGAATGAAATGAGTAATGTTTACAAAATAAGAAGAAAAAAAATTAGAGAGGTATATAAGCAAACCCATTTTGGTAATTTACCCTTATTCCATCCATTGATTTAACACCATTAAGAGTCAACTTAACCTTAGGGGCATATAAGCAAATATAATTGATTTGTAGGGGTATACAAGCAAATATCATTTTTTATGAGGGTTTAAGCAAATTCATGATTTTACAGGGTATGCAAGTAAAAATCTCTATTTCACCCATATGAAACTCCGTCGGTAATCTACCCAAATTCCGTCGATAAAAGAAAATTTTACCGATGAAAATTAATCGGTCAAAAAAAGCTCCGTCGGCATTGAACTATTTTCTTAAGTGTTTGTTCCTTCAATTAAGTTTACACCAAATTAAAAATCATTCAATCTTGGTCTCCAAGTAATAAATCTCTCATGAGAAGTAGAGTTAGCAAAGATAGATTTTATCATCTTAGATTTCACCAAAGATAGATTAAATCATAACTTTAGATTTTCTATTCATGGCTTGCTCTTCAAGAGAGATCTTTTTAACCTTGATGTTCCTTGCCAAAAATAGTGCCTCCAATAATAGCCTTTATGTCTTCATTATATGTGACACCTCATCTCATTGCCACTTCACCATGCCATGTCATTTTGGTTGCCACATCATCACTTTTGCCACTTCATCATGACTCCATGTCAAATGTTGCCAATTATAGAGCTTAGCTCTAGCAATATCTCTTTTGATTTCATTGATCTCTTGGTCGTCCTTGAGTTTTTATAGTTGGCATCTTGAAATATTGCTTGGACTTCAAGTTGAGATCTTTTATATGTTTCATAGATCACAACTTGATTTCCTTTAGTTTTGATTCTTGAAGACTCCTTAATTCATGCTTGTGAAGTCCTCAGGTCTTTGATTTGCAGAACTCCTTAGGTTTTTACTTCTTCGTGTCTTGAGGTTTTAGGATTACACTCGTCATTCTTTTGATATTCTTAAATCTTGACTCTCCCATTCTTTTGGAGTCTAGACTTGAATATCATCAAGTCATAACCTCTTACATGATGAAGTCACAAACCTGATTACTTTGACTTATGCCTTTGGAATATCTTGTGGATCCCAAGCTATGTTCTCCCTATGTTTATAAGTCACGAGCTTAATCTATTTTGGTTTTGATGTTTAATGACTTTAGTGTCTTATGCTTGTGAAGCCTTTAGACCCTTTTGGCTTGTGAAACTCTTTAAGCCTTGGCTTCTTAATGAATTAGATCCTTTTGGCTTGTAAAGCCTTTAGACCCTTTTGGCAAGATCATGACCCTTTCACATCATCGGGTCGCTAACCTAATGTGCTTTGAATTGTCTAACTCTCTTCATTCATCAGATAAGAGGACCTCTCCGCTGTCTTTGCTTAAGAAATATTTTCTTCTTGCTAATTAAGGATAACTTTCCCCTTCCTTTCCTAAAAATATATATGCTTCCATTCATAACTCGAAGAATCTTAGCATTATTTCCTTGAGCATGGGTGTTCAGTGCCAATAGTGGAACATATTTACCATATCCCAAGGTAGAGTATCAAAGACTCTTCATTAAAATATGTGAGGATCAAGAGATAGTGATGAAGCCCCCAAAGGAGCAATCAATCTCTACATTGAACTTCATAAGAGGTCTTCAAGGGCATCTTTCATCAAGAATTCATCAATTTCCTTAACCCTTGTAAGTGACAAGAAGCACTAGAGAGGCTCTAAGAAGAGAGTAGTCTCTATGTGTAGGATCTCACAGAGAGCTTCAAGGAGTCTTCATCAAGTCTTCATTAGCCTTAGCCGTGTGACTATCAAGATTAGGCAATGGAGAAGCCCTCTCAACGAGAGGGAGTGGCCATGCATTTACATCACAACAAGCTTCGAGGGAGGTCTCCACCAACCCCTTCAGCTCGTGTGACTGTCAAGAGGCAATGGAGAGGCCTCCTCAAGAAGAGTAGTCGCCATGCATTGACACCATTACAAGCTTCAAGTAAGGTCTTCAAAGGTCTTCATTAACATTTCAATTTGTGTGGTTGTCAAGAGACAATGGAGAGGCCCCCTCAAGGGGAGCAATCGCCATGCATGGACATCAAAAGCAAGCCTTAAAAGAGGCCTTCATCAACCCTTTCCAGCCATGTAACTTTTAAGAGGCAATACAGAAACTCCCTCAAAGGGAGCAGTCGCTATGCATTGACATCACAACAAGCCTCAAGGAAGGTCTTCATCAATCCATTCAGCCTTGTGACTATCATAAAGCAATAGAGAAGTCCCATAAAGGAAAGTACTCACCATGCATTATACATTATAACAAGCTCAGAGGGGAGTCGATCTTCGAGGGTTTTCATCAACTCATCCGTCCCCGTGAGTGTCAAGAGGCAATCTTAATGCTCCCTTAAAAGGAGCAATCTATTATGCATTGTACCTCACAATATATACTTCAAGGGAAATTGGTCCCATAAAAATTACCAAAATACCCTTTTACACAAATCCCCATCTTCTCCTCATTTTGCATCATAACCCCTCTTATATCATTTTTGCACTTTAGGCCCCTAATTTAAGTTCATTTTTTTCATAAACTTTCACAATTTTTATAGCTAGGCCCCTAAGTCCTTTCATTTTCTTATTTCCCATAATTTTTTGTAAATAAACCCATTTTTTCAATTTTTTTTTTTGTTAAAGCAAATGTGGGGGAGGTTTTAATTTTTACATATTAAAATTGCACCTAATGCATGATCAAGTTATTAAAAAGATGCTTACATTTTATTGTAAGACAAAGCTTGAGCTATATTCGTTAGGGTTGGGCTTGACGTTAGCCTCTGATATATGATCTAGGGTAATTGTTCATGTAACAGCATCAAATGGTGGGAAATAATAAAATCGTAAGAAATGATTCAACGGAATTCCAAGATGATTTTCCATCATTTTGTCTTCTCCGGCATTTCTTTATTTGTCCTTGACCACTAAGGAGCTCCCTAACTGCTTCCAGGGCAGCATCATCACTATATATATAAGTACTGCAGTAGCAAAGTTTCAAGGACACGTGTGTGAAGTAATGGGCCGTCAAAACCATATATATATATATATATTAAAATATTATATTGGGTTATCTATAATATAGTATATCAATTTAAATTTTCTTATTTTAAAACTTTCTAAAAATACAAATAGATTATTTTTTTTCATGATAAATTATTTTATTTTATTTATTAAATTAAAATATTATAATTTATCAAATTATAAAATTAATAATAATAAATATCAAATTTTATTTTTCTTAATAAGCAAATTATTAGACTAATATTATTAATAGAACTTTTAAAATATAAAAATAGGTTAATATTAAATTAAATTAAATTAAATAATCAATTTTTAAATTTTAAAAATAGGTTTGATAGTTCCGGAGGGTTAGTGTGTTTAGGAGAGACACTCAAAAACTCACAAGAATATGAAGTACACGCACACACAATCAAGTAAGAGAAAAAGACACACAAGTTGGTTACCCAGCTCGGCACAACCTTGCCTACATCTGGGTGGCCAAGCTCGGAAAAACAATCCACTAAAAGAGGTGATAGAATAAAGAGTACAACACTCCCTTAATCACTCAGGACAAAGAATACCCTCTTAAGATTGCCCGATGCCCACTCTCCTCAACCCTCGCCTAAAGGGTCTCTCACTTGTAACTCATACTAAAACTTCAAGCATGATATCTTATATAGACGCACCTATGTCCATTAGATCCTCCTCTTTTAGAATTCTCCGCAGCTTCCTAACTTGGACACCTTCCAAAGTTAGATGTTGCAACACCCAGTTGCAACACTTCCCACTTTACTGAACATAACTGAGTTCTAGCCAGTTGCACCCAAATTTGCGACACTGTCAACCCTCCCAGTTTCCTCAGTCCTCTTCATAGCAGTTGACTCATCCCGAGCTCCTCCTGCTTGCAACCGCTTCCTTCCTCACGTTACTTCAATAGGTCTCCTCTCCTGAGGAGTCGCCTACCAAAGCACCGCAACCATCTCACCAAAGATGGTCACCGAAGATCTCCCAATCTTCTTTCCAAACTTTGTCCAAGTTTAGTCTTCCCATATGATCTTCGTTTGAATCATGAAAATATTGTTACTAAACTTGATCTCATCTCATCCAAGTTTAGCCTTAAATATCTTCAAGCATGATCATCAATCATCTATGCTTGGATCTTCAAATCTTCAATTAAATCTTAAGTAATCTTCAGTCAATCCTTCATATATGATTTGTCTCGTTGAATAGTTCCGCCCATAATTAGCTCTTAGATCTTCCTTCAAATTGTGTTGCTAAATATGGTCTTGATAATCACATTGGCTTCTCCTGCTTAACTTAATTTGTGTCTTCAAATAGCTTCACACCAAACTAAGCTTCATGCAATCTTCATGATGATCTTTATTCTTACAAACAATAGAACATTCCTCTCACTCTTTTTAAGGTAGATCTTTCCTAAAAGAAGTTTTACCAAGGATATGATTTATCATCCCGGATCTTACCAAGGATAGATAAACGAGTCTAAAATAAAACTTGCCCTTCTTGAAGAGATCTTTCTAATTTGATGCACTTTCCAAAATTAATTAATCATCACATGAATCATTGAAAGGAATTTCACTAAACATAGTCTCCAAACATGATCTTCTAAGCCTCATATCTTCATATGTCATGACACCAAGCTTTAGCCACATCATCATCCTAGTCACTTTTTCTTTTTGCCAAGTCATCATTTCCACGTCATCTTCCTTTGCCATGTCACCTCTTAGCTTATCACATAATGCTAATCCACGTCGTCAGACTCTAACAAGGTTACTTTATCAATGATAAATCAAAGTCTTTTATAAAACAAATTTTAATATTATTTATCTAATTATAAACACAAAACCATTATAGTCATATCAAACTAGGTTTAAAGCCTTAATAAAAATGAATGGTTGAAAGATTTTGTGAGACTAACCAAAATAAAAAGGATGAAAAAGGATCTCCCTGTCTTAAACCTCTGGACTAGATAACTAATTAATGGGTTGACCATTAATAAATAAAAAAAATAACTAGGGGACTTAATGCACTGCTCTATCTAAGAAATTCACTTGAGAAAAAAAATAGTATGAACAGTATTCTGCTCAATGGTATCATAAGCTTTCATAATATCTATCTTAATAATCATCATAGAAGGGAACTTGGTGTCATTTTCTAGAGAATAGACAGTTTCTTGGGATTGCTAAGATATTATCATAAGCATTTTTTACAGCCAAAATACCACAATTCTCGGAACCTATCAATTCATGCATGAATGACTGATTAGAACAAACAGGGTAATTGATGTAATTTCCCCTCAAATAGCTTTACACCTCACCCTTTGTATATCTCGCTTTTACTTCTACTACATGTTTGTAACCGTCATAATTGTCAAGGGTAATTAATGGAATTTGTCTTTATAATTGAGAACCACTATAATTGTCATGGGGTTTAAATTCATGCGGATTAAGCCAGAGGCCCAACTTTGACATGCTCGCTCTGTCAATAGTGTTCAGGGCAAACCAATGATTAAGTGGTTTATTAATAGTTAGATTCCCATTAAAACCTTTTATCAATGATTAAGTGGTTTATTAACAGTTGTGTGCGGATGACTTCAAGGCCCATGTGTGTATAAACCCGTCCTCATTTGCTCCACTGAGTCTTATATATATCATTGTTTTTTTTTAATAGTCTAACCACTCATTTTGGCAAAAAAATAAAAAATAAAAATAAAAAAATAAAAATTCAGAGCAAGTCCAGCTAATCTTTTTCACCTACATCTGCTGGTGAACCAGTACACTACTCTTTAATGCAAATCTTTATTTGTATAAAGGAAGTTGGCCAAAAATTTCAAAAGAAAACCTGATAAAAGATCAACAGTAAATTAAGAATAAGACAGTCAGTCAAACTAATTAAAAGCATAGTAGCACATAATCACCAAAATAATGTAGATAAACAAGGTGAAGAGAATAGAAGCAGACATCCAGGTTCCACAAGGATGCCAGATAACAAGCAAACTGCCATTAATGTGCTAAAAAAAAAACCACAAGAAGCACAGAGGCCTTACAGTGGGAACAAGTGGGAACATACTATAATTTAATCATAAGATAGTTTACAATTTGACATATTTCAACAAGGTCAAAATTTAATGAATGTACAACATGAGACAATAGCCTTCTGAAGTTTTTAGTCAAACTAATTCCCTGGAAAGTAGACCACTCTGAAGGGACCGGCCTTCTGGTCGGGTTAAATAGGCCTGGCGTTGCAAGTATTCTTTGATTTCCACATAGACCTTGCTAGCATCATCCTTCTTCTTTAGTTCAGGCAAAAAGTAATCTGATATGAAATTTATTATCTTGATGAACTGAGACTTATATCTCCAAAAAAGTGAGAAGCCTGCCATCTGAGAACCAATATTTGAATTAGATACAACAAGCCCAACAAAAATCAGGTGAAATAAGTCAAATAAGAACTATGATGTAGGTGAAAACCCTTAAGAAAGCATGTAGCGCAACAGCAGTGGTCCTGTTAGCCGGAATGTTGTTCAAGAATCTCGAAAGCCAGGCCCAGCCTTCTTCTAAGCCATGAGGATTTTGGATACCAGGAACCTGTGTCTGCGAAAAACAAGCAACAAACCACATTAAATGCATCAAATTTCAGTGCTATGCAATGCAAACAGAGCACCCAGTGAATGGAAATTGGGAGGATGGGTAAAGGAATCTCGAACCTGGATTATGGCAGCGTATAGCTTCGTGTAAGATTCCATACGTTTTAGATAGCTGTCGGAGTTTTCAATACAACCCTCCTCTTCGCGATAGCCAATAATTTTCAGATAGTCATCGGAATTTGAAGGTGACTAGAGAAAATAATAGAAATGGATTAAAATGCTTACAAAATATGGAAGTCATTCGTGTAATGAAATTAATAATTCCAGAGAAGATATATATTGCAAATTATAAAGCCATCTTCAAAGTTCATATGGTAGATTTTCTGTTTTCTCTACTTTCTTTTGTGTGAAACAGAAAGATGCAAGATGCAATGCTATTAACAATTTACACTATAGTCATAACAACAACAAAATCTAAATTTCCAACAAATATAATGAATCACATGTATTATTGTATTTTCATTCTTTTGCATTCTATTTTCTCACTATTTCTTATTGCCGCCATCCATATTATTTTAGATTCCTCATAATTCGACCAAACCAACAAGAATCCCCTCATTCCTGTACTGCTGCTTTTATATTTCTACAACTTATACCCAAAACATCTTGAATGATCTCATTCTTTTGTTTGAAACTACTCATAATTCCTGACTTAGCACAAATAAATTCAACTCCAGTCCTTATGTTGCCTCATATTTACCTGCCTTTCCCATCTCTAACATACTTAACTAAATTTATGTATCATCTTCTTATCTGAACATACTAAGCAATAAACCTTACCAAGTAAAATAAATAAATAAGTAAATAGCAAGTTCAGAGACTCACATTATGAAACATCAAATAGGTTCAGATCATAAAGAAATGTGTTTGTAGAACAGAAATTACAAGTTTGTAGAGAGATATTACACAGATGGTATAAGCGCATAGAAGATGGTAAAACCCCACACTATTAAACTTGCAAGATCGAATTAAAAATAGTTAGCAAATAATATACAGCATATGAGTTGTTATTCACTCATTCATCCAAAAATACATAAATTAACATAATAGCAAGTATTGAACATGTAAGCAAAAATTGTTCCTTCATATATTATCAAAGACTCACTTCTGTAGGTTGCAAATGCTTTGGAACGGTGTAAATGCAGGCCTTATGCAAGGCAGCAATCAGGGTAAGAAATAATAAAAACAAATGTATGGTATATGTAATTATGCGAAATCCACAGAAAAGCTGTGATCCCATGCAAATCTAATCAATTTTAACAAACCGATTCTGCTGCTTTCAATTTCAAGGGAAAATTAATCCATCACCCAATATATTTCAAACCAATCATCAAACAAGAGGGCCACCACAAATCAGTAAATCTTTTGAAGTAAGTCTTAAGCCGCTTCTTATCCCATATTATTCTCCAGCAAATAGTTTGATACCGCCTGAATTAATTTATGCAACATTTTGGCACCATACAGTGAACCTAGCTGAGAGAATATGAAAACCAATTTAGGGGATGAAGGCAGCAATTTGAAGTATAGTGAGCAAGTTGGCTATCCATCATGATCTTTAGTTTCCAATCCTCCAGTCCATCTATATGCTTTAAATGAAGGATAAGTCATAAGAATATTTATAATGGAAAAACTTACAACAGAACAACCTGATTTCAACTTCTTGAGTTAGAAGTTTGAACTGAATGAAGTAGAAACTGGAAGGAAATTATGACTTGAAAATAATTGCAAGCAGTTGAGCTCCATTAAATGAGTCAATCATAGAAGCATTTAGGACAAACATGATCAGTGCAATCAGATTGAAACAAATACCTGTGACGTGACGCTGAGAATAACACGTCCCCATGCAAAAGCAGTACTGTCAAAACTTGCATTTGGGTTCTCGCATAATAAAACAACCTGAATCATCAGATAGAGTAGCATCCATAAAAAGAACTGCTGACTATTGCCAATAATGGAAGAAAAAAATTATTTTTTTTAACTAATTTGAATCATTAAGTGATTGGTATTATCTTAAACCCATTAAGAAAAAAATGTGCTCCGTTTGAGTATTGAAGAAAAGCTAACTGAATAATTTCAGAAATAAACACTCAGTGATGTGGTGAAAAAGAAACATGAATGGTAACTTTTTGAAACATGAGATTTTTCAAACTCTCAAATATTAATAATCACAAAGGCATGCTATTCAATCCCACAAGAACTTTTATGAAAGCATTCCGTTGATCTTTCCATGGAAGTTACAGTTTTTTCAAGAATCTATCTTAACATGTGGCTTATTTCTTCTTTCGATGATCAACTTAAGCTCTAATCAAAAAGATACACAATACACAACTTCAGTAATGACCATAACAGCCCCACCGAACCTATAATTATCTCTTTTGGGAAATTCTAATAATCACTGCTTCTTGGTTGGTAGCTAAGTTTGTTTTGAGGCAAGGTAATGACAAGCAAAGATGCAAAGGTTTCTGGCGGGAGTTTCAACAGCTCAAGCTTGGACCCTTTAAGGGCCACACCTAAAACTCACCAAGATCAATATTGAATAAGGCTGAAGACTGACTAAAGAGTAGAGAGGGATTGGAAAAAGGGATACAGCCCACTATGCAAGGATAAGAAAGTTTCGCGCCCTAGTTGGCAAGTTTCACTTTGACTGTCTTTTCAGTATCTAAAATAAAATATTGAATTTAATTAGTTAACTTTAACTATTTTATTTATTATTATTTATCGTTTTGATTATTATTTATTATTTTGATATTTTTTAATTAAATATTAATAAAATTCTTTTATAATTTTCCTCATAATTCCCGAATTCCCACAGCACAAATATCACCAAATCTAATTTATTTTATTAGTTTAAATAATGTATGAATAGGCCCAACAAAACCCCTCGTGTTCCTGTTGATCATGGTAACCTTACTAACTAAACACCTCCTATTCGTATTGATCATTATAACCTTATTAACTGAACACCTATTCCTATTGATCATAATCTCATTCAGTATTGCACACAATAAGAACTTTTTTTTATTAAAAGCATGACTAACTTCAAGGAAACCTAACATCATTTGAATTAATATCAATTATTATGCGAAACCCTAGTAAATAGAATAAAAATTTACAGGACTGGGAAAGACAAGCATCTTAAGGGCCACCTCTGAATGATTCAATAATCATTTTAGTGATATTGGCATAAATTTATAAGAAGAAATAATTGTAGGGATCCAGATCAAAATAAAATCAATTTAAAGTGACCAAACAAAACCAGTGTAGAACATAAAAATTAAAAGAGAAACATTATAGAAAATTCATCCAAGTCAGAATAAGGAGAATGAAAACAATGGCAACTCCTAGAGGATAGTCAAGAAGAAGTGCGGCAGAATGAAACATATGAATTTGTATTCGAACTTCGATATTGATGCAAACAAAGAAAGAAATACAAAGTGATTTGTCAAATACCTTTTGCGCAACTAACAAACAAGATATGGGCCGTGGGCACCGAGGACCAACAATGATGCCAACGAGAGCAACTGAAACAGCTCTGTTCATAGAAAAAAATATTATTATAAAGAACAATATAACAGCATTTTAGGCCATTAATCCATTGAAGTTGTTAAAAACTAGTTGATAAAGATTTTTCAATTATTTGTATTTTTCAATAGGCTATCCTGGACAAAATACACTATAATGTTTATTTAAGCCATGTATGAAGCATAACTTGCTCCATTAAGGACATGTAACTCAACATCATGCCTTCAAGACTGAAATTGTCCCATTTCTCCAGCATAAAGATAACCAAACATAGAAAGGTGAAAAATCCTTTTCTTAATCTAAACATTCAAAACAATTTCTACAAGACTGCCATATTGTAAAATGATATGATAAATGGTTAAATCTATTTATACGCATTACTTTTTGTTGAAAATGAAATAATATAAACAAATAATGGATATCCAGAAAAATGAACAAATCAAAAGCAGAAAAAAAGAAAGAAAAAGGAAAAACTATATATATCTAACCTGACTTTCTGTTGAGTTCTATTTATTTGTCTCAAAAGCTTGCTAATTTGTCTCCCACATCCATTAAACTCCTGGCCAAAATAATTGCTTGTTTAGAAGTTATAAAAAAAAATATGTGAAGTATCAAATAAAAAATAAAAATAAAACAAACTTGAGTTGTTTGAGATTAAGAAATTTATTCAAACTCCCACTCAATCAACATTTTGTGATGTAGTGGTCTCTAGACTCTCCACATTTCGGTTCAGTCACATTTATGGGGAATCTTCAACACAAACTGAATCAATCAGTTATAAAGTTTATCAACACAACCAAAAAGAATATATTGCAAAAAACAAACATAAACTATATGTTATTGGTTCACTTCAGTTTGAGAATTTTTACTTTATTAAATATATAAAATAAATTTCAAAACATAAAACAAATGCATTGTTAGTTGGTTTGGTAGCTTTGAAGAAAAGTAACTATACCAGCAGCGTTCAGTATGTTGGAAGGTGAGTTATATTTTCTATAGTTCTTGAATTTTAAACTTCAGTCACAAATAACGATATAATGATGCAACATGGCTCATGATAAAGCTCACAGAGCCAAGTAACTAAAATCTGGAACAGTAAGCTAATCTTCTTTGGTTTAGGTTCACAGCAATACGTAACT